>NW_020528287.1:0-49866 GCF_003368295.1 Carassius auratus | reverse complement strand
GCAAGCAGGCTCTTTGGATCAATATAAGATTGAGGGGGAAACAAGCCTGGCTTCTATTTTTCTCTTCAAATATTTGGAAAATGATGCAGTTGGTGCATTATCTCATCCAGAACAATTTAGCTTCCTAATGGAATGCTAGTTTTGGTTCAGATAGGAAAAACAGAAGTGTATTTGAACATGCAAATGAAAGACGATTTCATATTAAAAAAATCTATTTTAATTCAGTTGCTTGCTTGATCACCCTGATTATTCTTAATGATGTGCAACTTAGTTAATGTATATGCCTTAAATTATGCTTTTATCATGTAAAGGTCATAACCATTTAGGCAAAACATGCACATCTTGACTTTTCAATGTCAAAACCAGAGAAAACCCACTAAATTCAGAATCTGCGTTCCTTGTATTGTGTTGGTACTTTTATAATGAGCTGGTTTTTGAGTCATCAGTGCTTTGTTTTACATGTAACAGCCCTCATCGGTGGTGTGCAACACCTCTGTAAGTGTGTTTTTCTATCTTTGTGTGTTTGTCTGTGTTGTGCCTGGTCTTTCCTCCGCTGCACCTGCACTAATTGTAAGTGTGCAGCTGTGATGTGAGAGCCGTACTCCAGCTGGGAGAGCTTGTTGAGCTGCCACACAAACCCGCGAGCTAAACACCCAGTAAGTCCCTCCTTGACTCAGCTAATGAGTGTGGAGCACAGACAATGCACCCCGATCCAGCAGCCCATCTGAGCGCCACTGCAGTCCAAGAACGGAGGAGGTCGTCTATAGACGGCTCTCAGTTTGTGCTCCGTGACCGTGAAAGTGTGGCTAATCAAGCCTTTGCTGTCTCGGCCTCCTGTATCCTGACTGTGTCTTTACCTTTATTGTTAGTATCAGTCCATCTCATGGGTTTCTCTCATGCTGAGTGACTCCGATCAGTCATCCAGCCTGAAGGTCATATTTTCTGATGCTCGCTTTGTCACAGTCTCATGTTCATGCAGGAGTTTTTTGTATTCATTATTATTAGTTGTTATAATAAAATTTGACTAATTATTATTTCAATGTTTCAGAAAGACATGCATTGTTATTATTTATTATTTGTTTTATGTATTTATTGTATAGTTTTCCATATATATATATAATATATGATGCTGGATGTTTCATCAGATGTGGGTTTTGATAACCTAATTGTACCAATTAAACGATAGTAGCCCATTGAAATCTGGAGCAGTAGCAGTCCTTAAGGAATAACCTATAACATCCTTGTGTCTAAACCTTATTTCGGGAAGTCCTTGGGCATCGTGTCCGGAATAACACTGGCGAATGTTATCCGAGTAGGACGTAATGTGCATTTTAAGTTTTATCTGTCTCAAATGCTTAATGGAAGTACTGTAGAGCATTTGTTAATTAAAAGGATAGGTCCAATCTAATTTGACTCAGAAATAAGAAAATAAATGAGAGGGTCACAGCAGCCAACCAGATTTGAGTGTAATTTAATAGCATTCTGTGTGGAAGTTGCTATTATTTTTATTATCATAATCATTCTGGTATCTGTAGTCACTGTGACCTGACTCAATTACAATATTCTGGTGTATCAAACGTGGTATGTGGGTATTAGAAGTACAGTCAGGATAACGAGTCCATTAATAGTCAAAGCATGATCCTATTAGGATATCAGTAGTTTTGCTTTTCCAAAAGCTGACTTGAAATATTCATATGAAATTACAGCTTTATGGATCCGTAGGGGTTGATAGCAGGAATTCAAGCAATAAACACACCTAGTAGATCCTGCACTCCAGTCGCAATGCCGAGGCCAGAGAATCAGACGGATTGTCACTTTTTTTCCCTTTAGATTAGAAGTATTTATTCAGACTCTGTGACAGTTGCATGACAGGATATGGATGGTGGAGCTGTAGAAGCTGATGAGAAAGATAAACAGAGACACAAAGTTTTATATGAGCAGATTATTGCTGCCTTCAAGTCATGTCAGAATTATCGTATTTACGTGAAGAGTGCACATGTGTCGTCTGTGCCAATGGGGAATCCTGGATTTTCTTTGAACCCTGACTTTTTGAGTCGAGGATGTGTCCATTAAATAATAATAGCGGGTGATTTTGTTTATTGGTTATAACGGAGCTGGAGTGAAAAATGTTGACTGTACAATTTAGTACTGTACGTTTCTTGGTACAGTAGTGCTATAAAAGCTTCCAGGGTTTGCCTGCAAGTTGCAAATTGCCTGCAAATTGTCTGTTTTTTACAGAACATTAAATGGTGTAAATTAAAAGTTGCAAAATGACTTTCAAACTCATAAGATGCTGTATGATGTTAAATCTCATTGTGTGATTCATTATGTAGTAGGGAATCTGTGTTGTGGTCTAGACAGGATATAAATGTTTGTTGTTGTTACTCTAACCACGCCTCCTTCGAATACATTAAGTAAGGTATAAATTACAGTCAGCTTGTCGTTATTGAAACATACTGTAAACCCTGACAGGGTGATCAGGACCCCGAAGGCAAGTCAGCTTTTTCCACAGCTCCTTAACCAATGAATGCGTTTTTAGCCTAACTTTTTATTTGGTATGCTGGTTGTGACATCATGAAATGGCAAAGCATACTCAGCATTTTTTATGTTATTTCCTTGTAATAAGGCTAAATTTGGCTGTTTATGAAAAATATTACATTTGCCTTTCTCTATCATCTCTATGATGGTTAGATTGTCTCCTATACTAGCTTATAAATTCCACTGATCACAATGGTACATTGTGACATTATCAAGCAGGGAAGGTGCAGAACAGGGGATTATGAATACTGAGAACAACATATGTAACCGTGCACACCATTTACTTTGGCAAAGGATTAATATAATGTGTTCTGTTTTTTTTTAATTTCCAGATCACTTCTGTGATTGATGAGGATATGTGAGTGAATTTGCCAAACACTGAACAAAGAAATCTACTGCATCCTCCGGTAAGCACTTCTGACTGATGATCCTTCACTGCTCATTTCTGCTAATGATTGTTCACCTAATCGCAGATTTGCACACACACGTGCCGCTCGCATGGTGTTATCTTCTAAAACAACTTTCCCGAATTAACTCGAATGGCGTAATTGGTGCTAAAAACTGGAAAGCATGCACGCTATTGTGGCAGATTCTCATATTTCTCGAGCACAGTCAAACGACAAATTTATTTAGTGTTTTTGAGCAGCAGCAGAACGCTCTGTATAACATGAGTCATAATTAGCAGCGGGGCCTCTCAAATCACTCGCTGCTTTGTTGTTCCCCCTTACAACGTCAGTGTCAGTTTTTTTTACGTTATTATTAAAGCCAGGCACAATTACTGAGACGTGAGATTCTTTGAAAAAAAAAAAAAGTTTTAGCAGGCAGACTTTTGTCTATACAGCACATGTTGTATGAAGTGTTTCATTCTAAGCCTTTAATATGTTCACTGTTTTCTGTCTGGTCTTGTGTACCGACATGGAAAAACTCGAAGGTGAATCTTTTTTGAAGCATCTACATTATGCTAATGAGTTTGCAAGGGGGCGGAGCCATAAAGGCCAGATTGCCACGAGAAGAGGGAGAAGAGAAGCCTGTAAATTATGGATGCAAACTGCCATTTCTGCCAGGGAAAAGAAAAGAGAGGCGCTGGGAGAAACCACAAGTCATGCATATCAGATTATCCTTCCTTTAGCCCTCCCGCTCCCTCACTTTTACTTAATTTTCTTATCATGCTTCTTGAGCAAACTTGCACACACAATCTGGGCTGTGTATCTCTAGTCACATGAGGGCCAGAGGTGCTGACGAGCTGGAATGCTTGGCCTGGTATTTCCTGATGCTCACACACACACACATACACAAACACACACTTGCGTAAACACACAGGGCAGGCTATATATTTGTGGATGGGTTCATGTTTGACTTGGTGGCAGAACGAATGGCAGAATGATGAAACACAGATTTTTTTTTTTTTTTTTTTTTTAAGCTTTGTAAAGATTTTACAAAGCTACCATATGGTTTTCAGTTGATTTTTATTTACTGCAGACAAAATGAATAGCTGTTGGAAAGTTTTGGATATATATGTGTGTGTGTGTGTGTGTGTGTTTGCTTAAGTAAACAATTAACATCCTTTTCAATAAAGGAACTTTATAAGTCTTATTTATGAAAAGATTTTATGAAAACTTACCATCTGCTCTTGCATGTGACTGGCAATTATTTTGTTGAACTGAAAGATTATGAATCATTTAGTTTTGTAATTGGACACAATATTCACCAAAGGAAAAAAAAAATCGGTCTTCTAAAATAATTAAATAATTCCAAGGCTAATTAATTGCTGCATGCATTATAAAAGGTAAAATATTTAAGATAAATGAATAAACTCATTAGTTTTCTTAAAAAGGTCTATTTTCATCCTTCACCCTAGTTATTCATTCTGTACTGTTTTGTTCGCACCTTCACAAAACGAGGGAATTTCCGATAGTGGTGGGTTTCAGTGAGATCAGGACAGAAGTGGGTGGGTCTCTGTGAAAGTATATGTGTTTGTGGGGGAATAACGGAGCCATTCTTCAGCTCTATGGAAGCCGCTGTACAGTGGCGTGTGGTGGACCTGCCAGAGGCACTGGGGTCACCTTAAAATAGCTCCAACCCTCGAATGTCAGAAGCAAAGCTGAGACGGCACACCAAACACTGGCCATTTGACTGAGACCATCAAAGAAATCTCTATGAAGTCCTTGAGATTTTTGCCGCAGCCAGGAAAACATCCAGGCGTAATAAGTTTAATCATGTTTTGATTTAGATCTAATATTGAAACGTGGCAGTCTTTTATAATTTGTGCAGGAATAAATTTCTGTATCATACAACAAACCCACAAATCTGTGTGCATGCATGGCAGGCAGTTCCAGAGCACTAGTAGGTTGCCCATCAGGATGTTTGTTTAATAATGATTCAAAAGGTCATTTAGTTGGACTATGCGGTTAGGATTATTTTTGCTATAATAGGAATGATTTCATACCAGGTCACATGTTTGACATGGGTTCATGATTTCGTTGATTAATTTGACTGCTTCTTACACTACAAACAGTAGCAGAAAGCTCAGAGAGAACAGAAGCAGGGGTCAATCTGGTCTGCCTATGAGTGGCAAAAGTAAACAAAACTAGCATTTTAAATAAATCAGATTATTTTTTATTTTCTTTAGAAACCACACATCTCTAAAATCTCTAAAAACCCAATTAGAAGAGTGTATGCTGTTCCTCTGATACGTATTATATGTATTATTAGTAAACCATTATGCTGCTCTTCTCAAAGGCAGTGTGCAGTATTTCACCTCTGTCTTATTTACTAACCACCCGCAATCTAGTTTTACCAGACTTCATTTTTATTTGTGTGTGTGGTGTTTTTATTTATTTTTTTGTCCATACTTTAAAATAATTTATTCAGTTGGGTTCAATTTTGTTTAGACCCCAAACATTCTTCAAGATATCTTGTTTTATTTAATCGGTAATAAGTCCTACAGATTTGGAATAACACGAGGTTAAGTGATTTCAAGTGAACTATCCCTTTAAAATAAGAGAAATTTACTTGAGAATCAATATTGCATAACATATTTTAACTGTAAAATTAGACCAATATTTATTAAGAATAGGATTTAAGTTGTACATTGTTCGCTTAAGATAGTTAACATTGCACCATTACACCATTACTGCTCAAAAAAGGCTGGTGGTAAACTCAATTTTGTTTACATTTTTTATTGATTGTAATTCTTTATGTGAGAATCAAATAATGGAGAAGTGCATTGGAACTTTCTAAAAATCCATATGTGTAGACAATCTTAATTTTGTCATTTTAAAGAACTGATTTAGTTGTCTGCTGTGGTGGATCAATAGTCCCAGTAAAGTATGTCAGATTGTGGTAGTCTGTCTTAGGGTTGCAAAGGGGTGGAAAATTTCCAGAAACTTTCCAAAAATGCCTGGAAGATTACAAAAAATCCTGGATAGTTTCCAAAATTTCTGAAATGTTTCACCTTTTTACAACCCTAGTCTGTAGTGACACCTAGAACCACGCACGCTATGGGTAAATCCAGGCATGCAGATTGTGTTCAGTACAGATTTTTTGGTGTGCTTCTATTATTACCTGCATTGCACAAGTAGTAGGCCTATAGCATAAAACAGTGCAAACAAACAAATGATACTAGCAGTGTTTGCAGCTTCAATTGTGTAATTTAACCTTCTGGCAATGTTGATTTTGTGACGGTGGTATGGCCATGTTAATGGTTTAATAAAGGATACTGTGGCAGTTTGAACAACAAATGAATTCCCGGCAGGGCCACCAGTGTTACGTGCACCTTGCGTGCTTCACCCTGTGCCCAGGTGAGTGTAATCAATTGCCGAATGGTTCATAAATAATATACTTGATTTCTCAGGCTCTGTGCTTGGCCATAGCGAACTCCCACCACGACACCTCATGTGTCCTTTTAACCTTGCTTGTACAGACAGATGAGCGCTGGAATCGACCCTCCAAAGGGGATTGAAGAGAGCTGAGACCAATAACATTACAGCGCAAAAGCAGATCGGGGAGGTTGAGTTTTCTGGGTGCAGACACAAAGCAGACTGATCTCATTTGATAAATCTTGATTTGAGATGAATCATATGTAGAAAACCTGTGTTGAGGAAGCTGCTTTGAAACTGTTACTTCGTTTCAGAAATTAACTACATCTTAGTCTCACTTTTTGAATTAAATGGCTACATTTGAAGCTATTTAAGGGAGTAGTTTATTTTTAATTAGTATGAGGTCTCAATTTGAAAATTTGAATATATAAATTTACACTTAACCGAATAAAACTAGAAAAAGGTTTTAGGAACCAGTTCATTTACACATGAACCAATCGGATGAACGAATCACTGAAATGTTCTGGAATGAACATGTTCCATTTTTGCTTCAGTGCACTCGTTTTGTCATGCAACACCACTAGTTGTTGGAAAAAGTAGCATGATACTGGAAAAACTACTGTTTTGAACACAACCAAGCTGCTGAAAAATTTAGTTAGTAGTGTCGCTACCTTCAGTTAGGTCCATCCCAACACTGTAATGTATAAATGTCACGAATTAAGACTTCGGTAACTGACCCTTGGACAGTAAGACATGTAATGGGTCTGTAGATTACCTCTGGCTCTTTATGTGATTTACAGCCGTGTTCCAGTCTGAACTGTAAATATTCATGTCCTTGGAGCAGGCCGAGACATGATCTCATTCGCTTCTGCCAGGGCATCTTGTGTAGGCACAGGCTCTGCAGATGTAAATCGCTGTTTACTTCATTACATCATTAGCTGTGTTTCCTTGGGCCCTGGAGAAATGAGGTGAAACATGCTGGTTACTGTGTGCCCTCTGTGCCCTATCGAGCTGGAAAAACCCGCCAAGTGAAGCTTATTTCCTCCCTCTGTTTGCAGAGGAGATTGTTTGGAGATCCTGTTGAATTTCTTGGACAAATAACTTGTGTGCACTTCTAAATTACA
This sequence comes from Carassius auratus, assembly GCF_003368295.1. Lineage (NCBI taxonomy): Eukaryota > Metazoa > Chordata > Actinopteri > Cypriniformes > Cyprinidae > Carassius > Carassius auratus. The sequence goes on along the minus strand of NW_020528287.1, from coordinate 42,386 downwards.
GAACATTTGCCAATTTAGAAAGCCTTTTCTTGCGTTTATCATATCATTGCACCTTTATTTGCCTCTTCAGTGATTTCCGTGTGATTGGATTTCAACACGGATGGAAAGATGGCAGATATCATTGAAAGATTTGTTCAAAACCAATCTGCACAATAGCGCTCCAAGGTAAAGTGCTAAAAGAGAAGCTCTTGTTTATGAAAGGGGTGTGTAGAGCTTGGAGCAGGTGCAGGAGTAGATCATACTTACAGTATCATGTCTTTATTGTGGACTCCTTGCTACTAATGTGTTTGCTCTGACAAGGTGTGTTACATTTGATGCTTTTCTCTGTTTGTTTAAGGAATCAGATAAAAATTAAATAGATGGCTGTAAAAGGAATGAGTTCAATGATTAACGTGTATTTTCTCTAAAACAGTTTTTAATTAATTTGAGTATCCAGGACATGATAATGATGCAACAGCATTCTGTGCATCATTTAACATCACAAATAATGCGTCGTGCACCATGGAATGAATCCACTATGGTAATCCTGGCATTTTATAGAAACATAAGATGGTGGTGTCTTGAGTTGAAATGGAACTGGAATCTTTCTGTTTTAGTGGCTCTGTTTGAAAAAAAAAATATGTTTTTATTTAACCTTTTAATTATTTTTTATTATAATTATTATTATATTTTTATAATTTTCTATTTATTTATAATAACTTCCCAAAATAGATGTTATGTAAAAGCTTACAACCAGTGAAGGATTTTACAATGCATAAAGGCAGCTTGAGACAATGTCTTCTTTTTATTTTCTGATAAATCAGAAACGTTTCATTGCACAATTTTTTAAAATTAATTCTTGATCTGATTGGATCATTACTGTAATCAGTCAAAGAATTATACAGTATATCAAACATCAAATGAATAAAACCAGTGGTCTTGAGGCACATTTCCACAATCCACATTCCAACTGTTCCACATTATCAGTTGAAATTATTGGTTGCAATTCCACTGTTGGTATCAATAATAGTTGTGTTATATATTTTTCAAATTGTGCACATGAAAACCTAAGAACAAGGATCAGACAAAAGAAAGACTCCCAGAATCCCACCGCTGCTTACATGTGTGTATTTGAAGTACAAGCTCCTTTCAAAAGCCTCTCATTAGGAGCACAGGAAGCTTGTCAGTGTGCCGGTTAAGTGTTGGTGTGAGAAGGACCAGTGCGGCCTCTTGTACTCACTCGATTACGCACCTAATCAAATCACCTGCTTGTTTATACGCTCGCTACTCCAGGATCAGAAAAGCAGCTCAAGCTTCATTCATACCGCCCGTTTTCCTTTGAGGAATTCCAAACAATATCCATAACAAACCCAGCAGTCTGTGCTTTCCTCCCAAAGGCAGGCTGCTGGATTTGAATTTCTCTTTCTTGTTGGACAAATCCACATGCTCTGTAACATGTTCAAACTGTTTTCCGCGTACTTTAGGAATCCTCTCATGTTCAGAAGCAGCCATTGATTTGTTTGGAGCCGGTGGCATCATAATCACCCCAGAAGTGGAAGGAGCTGACTTACATTTTCCGCTCTGTTATACTTGCGTTATTGGAGTGTGGCTTTCCTGAATGCGCTGGCTGAGAGTTTGTGGATATTGCATTACAACAATATTGTCTCTGTATGCGCTTAGTTGTTCGCCGAGAGACAGACTACAAATGGCCGGGTTGCTGCTTGTTTAAATGCTCCCAAGCATTGCTAATGCCTGGATTATCTCCTAGAGAAATGATTTAGTGAAAATAATGGCTTCAGAATGGTCCCGCTGCAGCAGATATGTGCACCAACCCAATAACCAGTCCTCTGAGAGAGCGTATTGATTGTAGCAATAGTATAAAAAGCAGTTTTTTTTTTATTTATTCTGAAGCTGACTTGTGCTAAACCCACCTGATGCTGAATCCAGAAAAGAATGGCAAATATGGAAACGTGGGTCTGGAAACTCTTGTTTTTCGTTTCCTGTGAGAAGTGCAGAGATCATCAGAAATATTGGCATAACTTCACCCGGCTCATTGTCTGTGGTCAGAGCCCCTCCACCCCCGCTCCATGTTTACACCGAGACACTCTGCCTGCCTTAAGATCAGCTATGACATCATTTTGCCACAGCTGCGGGCCGCACACGAGGCGTGGAGAGGGAACAATTGACCAGGGGGGATGCAGGAAGAGCCGGCTGACCTGATTGCTCAGCTGGCCGAGCAACTGGGAAGGAAGGCCCAAGGCGGAGCCGTGGATGTGGGGAGGGGTGATGGTGGTGGACAGTGCCCTCGTCACCCTCCCCTCCTCCTGGATGCAGCGATCATGATCGCCCTGCCCTCTGCTGTTCTCCTGCCTGCCTGCTTGTCTGAGCCAAAGGAGATTTGTACATGAAAAATGATCTACAATCTCTGTGGCTGTATCAGCTTCTAGATATAGATGTTCCTGATAGGCCAAATCCCCTTTAAGAGGGCTTTATCCCATTCATTGAAAAGCCATGGAGAACAACACATTCTTTTATCTCGGCACCTCAGTATGTTCTAAATACGCGCCATGTTTTGAGCTTTGACACAAATCTTGAATCGGCTTGTTTGGTGCGCTTAGCGGAGAAGGATATCGTTTAAATGTTAGCGCAATCTACATTGCATTGATCGGTCTTAATTATTAGACGCACAGCTGCTGCCTGAATACGAATCAGATGGATGTTTCATCTATGTATAGATAGACAGCTGGAAAGGGCACCATGCATTTGACCTACCATATGTTCATTTCCATATAGAGAAAGAAGACCGCAGTGTACAATAACTTTGACATGACAAACATTTCTTTGGAGAATATAGAGCCTGTTATTTTAGAATTGCTTTAAATGTAATATTATTGCTTTTTATTAATGTTATCAATAATAATATTATTAATATTATTAGTGTTATTCATATTAACTATTATTATTATTAGTAGTAGTAGTAGAAGTGTGATAATTTTATAAAAATGTATTTAGTAAATATTATTTAAGGTATTTTAATAATGTATTGTAATACAAATAAAAACAAAGTAATAATAATAATAATAATAATGTCAATATTTTCATAATTTCTGTTTTAAGGTTAAATCTTTCCAAAAATGAAAACCTTGTCTTGGTCCCTTATATCATTCTAAACAATTATGTATTTTAAAGAGATATTTTGAAGAGTGTGTGTGTGTGTAATCTAATATAATTTAATAAAATAATGCTTACAGGTTTAAAATGAAGTAAATCATGTCCAGTTTCAGTTTTGGGTGAACCATTCTTTTTAAGACCCCCAGGGATATGTGTACCCATGGTTGTGGATTGCTGAACTAAGTAAGTTGTGTCCCAACCAATGTAAACCTACATTTTATTTGAGGACAGGGAACATAAGCCTGAAAATAGATGACAAACCAGAGCACATAAATCCGGCGAGGGGAAATCGGGTGCATTTCTGTGTGTATGTTTGCATTTGGGCTAGAGATTGTGATAGCCCTTTCCTCCTTAAGAGATATGTTTTGAGTGCAAGGAGCCGATTCCCGTGAGGCGGGTGATCCTTTTTAATGACAGGGATTCATCTGTTAGTGTCCCTCAGGCCCCACGCAGCACTGTGCGGCGCGGCTCCCAGCAGCCCACAGTAGCCTCAGTAGAGCGCACCTCCTCAGCCCCTCAAGATGCCGTGTGGGAGTTTAATTACTCCTGTGGCCACAAACTGCAGCTTACGCATGCTCATTACCTCAAATGCCTTCATTTTCTGCAGTTTTTAATCACTTTTAGCCAAAAATATTGCACCGGAGATGCCCATGCCAAAGTGAGAAATAGAACTAGAGCAGAAAGCAAGAGATTGCTCTTATGAGGGGGTTGGGCTGGTTGTGTTTGAATAGGGGTTCGAACTGAGGGAGGAGAGGGGGCTTAGAGATAGGACTTTGGATTATTACCTCGACAAAAAGGACTAAACATCTATTCAGTCTGTTCTTTAGGGCCTATCCCTGCTGCTTTAATTAACTTATTTAAACTCCGTTTAGTTCATCCACCACTACTTAGAAGAATTAAGCTGAGTTGTCTCTTCATATTTGCTCAAAGGCTTTAAAGTGTCACCACTTGAAGTAGCCGACGATTTAAAGAACGGTTTGTTTAAAACCTGATAAAAACTGCAGCTTCGATTGCTTAATAGTAGAGATATGAACGATTAATCGATGAAGAGATACTAGATACAATATACAAGTGCATCATCATTTATTCATAATGTGCAAACTAAGCTTTTAATGTGATTTAAACTTTAAAAGTGCATTAAAATAGAAACAACACAACGTTCTTCGATGTGGAAAGCAATATAAATGTAGTAGCTAACGAAGTCATTTCCCCAGATAATTGTTTCATATCATGCACTTTGCAGGGCTGTGGGGACACTGTACACATAGGCTATAGCCCATTCATTTCTACAACTTAAATTTAATTTGAAAATTGCAGATGTGATTTAGCAGATAAAGCAGAATTTTCATTTTAGGTGCATGTTTTATGTAGCTGCAGATACGGTTCATGTGTATGGTTGGGGCTTAGCTTTCCCCTGGCCATGGGGACTTCGGGCAAAAATGCCAGTAAACTGGACAAAAATGCTCCTGCACAAACAATTATAATCTATTACGGTTACTAACAAAGTGAAAATAAATAGTGTTGATTGCGACATTAAATTAAGATTTGCTCATGTTGCACCATATTTAATTTTAGCCGTTTTTACAGTGTTGAACATTTTAAACAATCACACACAATTCAGTTGAGCTTAGGAATGCAGTGGCCAATCCGAGGCGTTCAGATGAGTCATTGCTGAAACTCATCAGTTTTGTTGAGTGTGAGATCGTTCTCTGACTGAACTCCGGACTCTTTGTAAGTAAGAGATTCATTTCACAGTGCAATCAGTTTTGTTGGAGAAAGAGACTGCTTAAACTTGCAATAGATCAAAGTAGGGGTGTGCGATATGACTATTTTTGATCGTGGATGATAGAAATGTCTCCACGATCTGCTTTTGAAGAAATATCGTAGTATCGGGCTACAGCGCACATTCTATCAGCTGCAGTTCTGGCGCCTCCGTCATATACTGTGCAACACCACATGCATTCACAGCAGTGTTAACTCAGCGGTACAGTTTCTCTCATTATTTGCATGTGCTTTTAAATGTTTCATTCGTGCGCTGGTCTGACCTGTGCTTTTTCTGAGCACTGCATACACCCGAAGCGCGCGCGCTAAAGCTCGTCAAACAGCACCTGATTATTTAACCAAGTTATCTTTTGCGCTAATACTGTCAAAAATCACAAGGTTTACATGTAGACTCAGTTGGTTATGTCTAAAATGAATGTAAACAGTTGAGAAAAAAACGTATACGTGCCTGTATATTATATAAGTGCAGGTCATAAAGGGACAGTAGGCCTATTAAACATGCTGCCTACCGTCATTACTGTCAAGGGATAGATCACCCTAAAATTTAATTTGTCAATTTTTTACTCACTGTAACATTGTCCCAAACCTTTATTAATTTATTTAATGTGCTGAACACAAAATAATATATTTTGAAGAATGTGGGTAACCAAACAGTTGCTGGTCCACATTGAATTTGATAGTAGCTATGGAAGTCACTTTGGACCAGCAACTGTTTGGTTTTCCACTTTCCTCAAAATAGCATTTATGCTCAGAAGAACTCATTCAGGTTTAAAACCATTTTTGAGTGAGTAAATGGTGGTATAAAAATAAAACACTATGACAGAATTGACAGACAGCTGACAGAATTTTTTTTTTTGGGGGGGGGTAAACTTTTCCCTTAACAAAAGAGAAAAATCACTCACTGCTCTTGACTGAAGAAATGTAATACAGCTGCTTTAGGAATCAATTCAATCAGTGTTTTAATTTTTATAATTGTTCATTCAATTTCTTGAATGCTTCTGCTAAATACACCAATTGTACCTGAAAATAAAGCACTGTTTGTTTCATTTGTATATTATGCGTAGTAATAAATGTAATGTGTATCTTTGACATTCTTTTATCTTTGTTTTTTAAAAACAACGATTTTTTTTCCCACCTAAATAGCTGTCTTTATTTTTTATATATATATTATTAGGGTTACCTTCAAAAAGGCTTTGTCTTTATAATAGGGAAATTAGTTTGGTTGTAATGCTCAGACAACTAGCAAAATAGTAAAACCAACATGACAAAGAATTGTGATTTAAAAACGTGAATTGTGATATTCAGAAATAAAAAAACGTGATATGATATTTTTTCCATATCGCCCACCCTTAGATCAAAGTTGGTGATAATGTCACTTTCTATATATAATTTTTTCGCTGTTTGAATAACCATGGAAATAAAACATTATATAGGCTAATTCCCATCATCAAAAAGTGGTCCACATGCATTCATCCTTTCTGTATAGTTTGCACTGTTAGAAGTGCAAAGTGCAAAAGCTGTGCACTAATGTTTGTTAGTTAAATGTACTCCCTGTGAGGTAATGAGTAGCATCCCAATACGTGCTGCATTCTCCTTTTAATTACCGTTAATCCACTAGTTGTTTTATAATGAGGTCATATCAATATTGAGCCTTATACTTCCCTCTGTCGTTAGGAGCTTCACACTGCCCTCCTCACTGGATGGGCAGAATTAGACTGGCCAATGATCTGATTTTGTGTATTTATTCATTTCTTCACTGGCTATCTGTTAAAAGCTTTCTGAAAGGGTTTATGTCATCTGTTCTACATAAGTAAGCACCCTTCTGATGGTTACACTTGCAATTGGATCTGTCTAAAAGAGGATCTTCCTTCCCTGTCTTCTGTCTCTCGCTTTCACAGCCTGCTTTTCTCTCGGAGAGACTGTGAGACATATTTCTCGCTGTAACCCGGCTCTCAGGGGCCTGCTCTGGGTGGCTGCTGTCTGCATCAAGGGGAATTTCTGCAGACATTGTGCAGGCTCTCAGATCATTACCAGCCTCCTTTACTGAGCCTTTGTTCCCCCCCTCCGCCTGCTCGGGCGCTGAGCTGACACGCGGCGCTCTGTCGACGTGAAGACCAACCACCAAACAGCGCTTCTCCTGACGTAGTGCAATGCAGAGGACAAGCTGACTGTCACTCCTCCGCTTGTCTGTCCCTCCTCCCCTCACTGTGTCATCTTAAATCTGTTCATCTGTTAACAAAGCATCAGACAGCTTATTATGAAGGTGTGAAAAGCAGAGAAAATCACTCCACATTCCTGCATTGAGACACTGTGTCAAAAAGCCAGTTTTAGTAAAAGCATCTAAATAATAGTGCTTATCTTTCGCATTCGATTTCTTGTGTTTTTTTTTTTGCGGATTTTATATTTTTACATTTTATGTTTTTTTTTAATGTATTTTGGAACTTTTTTATTTTGCATTGTGGTCTTTCCATCCTCCATTTTATGCCAACTTTGCATATAAAAAAATGAATGCATGAATTACACACCAAATTTTTTTTTATTATTAATTTATTTTTATATCTGAATTTTTAAAGGATATATATATATATATGTGTACATGTATGTGTATGTGTGTGTGTATATATATATATATATATATATATATATATATATATATATATATATATATATATATATATATATATATATGTATATGTACGTATTTCGGCGTCTGCCGCCTCTTTAAATGATGACGTAAACATCTAATATGCATTTGACTTTCACTTTAAAGTGATATTTGTGTTATTTATTGTTATTTTTACTATTTATAATTTTGTGTAATTACTTGCCTGTCAGTTGAGTTTGTGGCAAAACCTTTTGCAGTGTTTACATGTTGTTTATACTTGCATAAAATGTATAAAAATAGATGTTTAATTTCATGAAGTACAATCTGATTTCAGTTTTTTTTTTATTTTTGTGTGTGTCAGTTGAATAAGACTATTTTCCCTATATATTTAATCATTGAGGATTTCTTAAAAAGAAAAAAAGTGAAAAAAAATCTCATCTAGTCTCATCTCGTTCTCATGAACCCAGTCTAGTGTCTCATCTCGTAGCATAAGTGTTTCATCACAACCCTAATAAATAAATGTATGTATGTATGCATGTATGTACGTACGTACGTACGTATGTACGTACATGTGTATAAATAGATAGATAGATAGATAGATACAATGAACCAGACCAGCGGGCATACAAACGGAACGGATCTGCAGTGCGTATTTTTTCCGCGCCCATGTTAACGGATCAGAGCGTTCACACTGCACACGATTGTGGTCTGGCAATGTGCTATGGAAGCGCTGAGTCTGCAGCAGTGCAGCGATCATTTTTGCTGTGCTGCATGCACTGAATTAAAGTGACAGTGCATTATTCATGGTAAAAAAAAAACAAAAACTAAACATGGATTGACACAGAAATGTAGTAATTACACCATAAATGCATATAATTAAAGTCTACTGTAGGAGTGGACTGCAAACGTGTCTTGTGCGAAAGCAAAATGAGTCTGTGCTGCTTTTGCACTGCATACACATACTGTATATGCAGTGGTGCAGCATATCTATTTCGATATCTGAGCCAATGCCACAAAAAGCTCTATGACCAATGCATGGCAAAAAAAAAAAATCCCTGGACACTGGATTTTATTTTTATTTTTTTGCCCTATGTCTGTTTTAGAGACCTGTTACAGCTTTTTAATAAAGCTCTAATTAGTTTTCAATTGGAAATATGTTTCAAAATTACACTGATGCATCTATGAATGTAAAGCAAGTCTGTGTGTGTCAAAGTCATGAATAAAATCTAAATCGGAAAATTTATCAAAGAAATCGCAATAGGTTTTTTTCCCATATCGCACAGCCCTAGTAAAAATGTGTTTTCTTTACCAAGAAAGTGGCAAGATGAAAATAACTATATTCTGTTTCAAACTTTCACATAGCATCTTTAGGTTATAATAACATAAAAAATACAAATCCAGATTTAGATTTTCAAAGATTTAATACTAATAATGATAATAATAATGGTAATTTTTTCCCCCCAAAATGCAATAAATCCATTGAATCGATGTAAAAGTTATTTTTCATACTGAAACTGTTGAAAAAAAATAAAAATACTAATCTTGCTTACATTTCTTCCCCACCGCAGAAACCATCAAAGGTTCATCAAAGCTGTCAAAATTATTATTATAATTTTTTTTTTTTAGGGCTGCACGATAAATCGCATGCGATTTGTCCTGTGCATCTTGTCAGTAAAGCCAGTTCTGTGATTAGTAGTAAATCTCCATCATGTGCTTTCAGATGGAGTGGCAATTAATACACAGGGCAGTAAGATCGCTGTCAACTATGCAATATTGCATTCATAATCTTAGGTGATTCATCTGTAATTATGAACATGATATTGCATAGCTTGTCAGTTACTGGTTACAGTGCGTGGAATTGTGCGCTGTGATTGGTGGAGCGGATGTTATCGCATTCTGCAGAGAAGGGAGACTGGCATTTGTCACGGTTTGGAAAGATGGGGAGAAAACATCACAGAATAAATCGGCAGGTATCGCATTCTGTGTAAAATTCAAAATTGACCAGATTTAATACTGATTTTGGTGGGAACTAAATTATTTTTTTTGATGGTGTTTGTTGTGTTTTGGAACCAAAATGGTTTTGGAACCATGCGTCTGGGAAGAGCTCCTCGGCCAATTGTCTTCTGCATCCTTACTGAATGGCAACACAGGAGCTTAAGTTTCAACCTGTGCCATGGCACTGTGTGCTGGGCCCCTTCCAGGGTTCAGAGGTTACACTTGGGAGGCATGTGTGTGGAAGGGAGAATCAGTTTGGGGGCCCCAGCCTCCCACAATATGGTTGTCAGCAAATCTCTTTGTTTTCTCCCCTTAACTGCTCAAGTCCCCACTTTGTATCCAAGGAAATGTTGCCAGAAGAGATGATCCTGGGTAACGGTACGAGAACCTAGGGGTATGCATGATGCCCTGTTTGCCTCGATAAATGTGTGGTGTCCAAGGCATGCCCGATTATCTTTTTTTTCAGGTCCTTTTGCCTTTGCTGCTCTTGAGGGACCCATGCATTCTGTGTACATGTGTGCGTGAGCTAGTGCATGTGTGAGTGCTTCCATATGTCTAGACAAGAGTGGAATCCCAGGGGCCCCACACGTTTAGACTCAGGATATTAAATGACCTAATGGCCAAGTTATTTGTGTAGGATTCATTTAGAGAATCTGGCGAGGAGCATTAAATCATAATGAAGAGGGTATGAATTTTGATGGAAGGCGGAGGGCTGCTTTGGGAGCTTGTCCAGGTAAAGCTTTGGCTAAGTCGGCTGCATAAAACCCTCATTGAAAGTATGAGGCTCATACAAGTTTGAACAACCAGACGTAGACACGACATGACCAGAGCTTGAGGTGCACGCTCAGACCTCTCTGAGAGTAAGAAAAATGATTAACACCTAAACAAGACAGAACAGACATCCTCACAACTCTGTTATAAGAATCAAATCCCTTTAAAAGCCCAAAATAAAACACTTTTGCTGGTTTTGTATAAACTTGGCTGAGTAGTTTGGTTGTTGTGTTTGGATTCAGTGGTATGTGTGGGGACTGTAGCATCAGGTGATATCTGAAACATCATCTCGCTGAAGTCTGAGCCTCATTAAGATAAGAGAGAGACACTTTTCAGACGCTTTATGTAATGACTCCCTTTGATGTTCTGGGCAGGCTTGGACAACAGTCCCGCCAGTCAACTTCTGAAGAATTTAGTCATAGGTATGCTTACCCTTGCTCAGCACACATTTTCCCCTTTCGTGACACCATTAGAAAGGCACTTTTTTTCTGGAAGCTTACTGTATTAAAAAACAAAAAACAAAACTTTCACTACCTTTCAAAAATTCGAGGTCAGTAACATTTTTGATTTAATAAATAAATAAATAAATAAATAAAATTATTGTTATCTGTCTGAAGAAGTACAAAAGTCTTTACTCACTTTAGGTCAATTTAATGCATACTTGCTGAATAAATGTATGATTTTTTTTTTTTTTAATTCCACAAAGTTTTGACCAATAGTGTATATTTAATTTATTATATTTTATACAATGTTTTATTTTTATTTTAATATTGAAAATATTGTCAGTTCTCGTGGAAATTGACACGGAATGTGTAGGGAATTTCTAGATTTTTATGTGTTTATTTTTGCACCTCTGCATTTTATGCTGTAGTGCTCCTTTTAGCATGACAAAGTCAAACCATATTTTTGGAAAATGAATTTGATATGATTAAATAATGATGCCAAAATACTTTATTTGGTGGGCAAGAACAACTATAAGTAACACATCTGTATGTTGACTTCCTTAAACAAAAAAAAAAACACTGTCTGTGTTTGAGCATGACAACTTCTGGCTCATCTGAACACCTGAGGTCCGGATGGGACTTCCTGTTATCTGAACAATGCAGGGCTGAGGGAAAGTTCAGGAAACCTGGTTTGGAAATGGTTAAGCAGTCATTATATTTTCTGTTTAGTGCCGCTGGTGGCACAGAAATTACACACTACAGCTTTAAGGCTATTAAAGTTAGTTTACAGACCCCGAGATACCAATAATTATAGATAAATGTATAACACTTATATTAAGCTGTTACATTGGGCCTATCATGTATTATAGTGTTAATCATTCCTATATTATAAGACTTTTTAAACTATTTATCTAGGTTAAGCAGTAATGTGCGGCTCAGTTATGCGAGTCTCAGTGGCGTGAGGCCTCTCTCTCACTCAACGTTCCTCAGTTAACAGGAACTCCCTTATTTCCTGAACGCCCCTCACTATTTCACTCCTATGCTAAAGACACATACACAGCCTCAGGTGTCACCGTATCCAGAGGCCAAAAATATGAACCTATGTGTCTGTTAACACCCATGTGCTGACACAGACTAACATTGTGCTCTAACCAGTAGAAACATAAGCTTCCAGCAACAGGAAAAGTATCAGTTCATAGTGTGTATGAAAATATAACACAATCACAGCCATATATTTGATATGGAGAAGGCGTTTAGACCAGTGGGCAGGGTTTGGAAATCATGGTGTTGGGTTTAAGCTTCCTAACTGATCCCTCAGTTAAGGTTGATGTTTCATTCATCAAATGTACAACAAGGTGATCGTTAAAATCCCAAGGCAATGATTGAAGCTGCAGAGGGAACAGATTAGCGAAACGAGTGGAACGAGTTTCATGAAGTTGTGATCTGTTGATGTACATGTTAGAGGTTCAGATGATAGCTGGGTAAAGATGGCGAGTGAGTGAGAGGAAGAGAGCAGAGCTCTGTGACACAGGGTTGTAGACCCCTGCTTTGGGCTGATTGACCCTCTGTGCTCTGGCCAGTAGATGTTGGATTCGCAGCTCATGCTCTATTGATCCATGTGAGCCCACTCCACTCACAAAAACACACACATTCACCTGCACACAAAAAAAGAAAGAAAGAAAAGATGGCGGCATAGTCAGAGAACATGCCATATCGGTTCACAGGGATATGTGCACTTTCCAATTTTCCATCTTATTTTTCTGTAAATTAATCTTATAACTCTAAAACAAGATAAATGTATATATATTGGATTTTTCTTTAGCCATTGGCAAATTGTTATTTTAGGAAATCTCATTAAATGTTGTAGGATTTACATTTGAATCAAGAAAGCAAGTGTGGTAAAAATACTTGATTTCAATTGTTTTAGGAGAATAGATATTAATGTATTTTGTGTCTTGCTTTTTAGGACCCTTTTGCAGTTTCTCCAGCTGACATGCATGGATTTGTTTCATTCATGCATATTTCAATCATGTAATTAATACATGATTCTGTGGAAGGACTGGGAATTATATTAAGTATTGATGATGTATGCAATATATTTGCCAATTTACTTTACAAAAACTTTATTATTTTTCGATGTATTGTTGCATTACATTTTAATCTGCTTAGAGACAATAATGGATTGGTTTAAATTATTGCCTTTTTTTAATCACATCGTGAGCCATTTTAGTCTTGTAATATTGCATATAAATATATAATAAGAGTGCAAAAAAACAACAACCTCACAAATATAATTAGAGTGCAAAAAAAAAAAACCTCACAATATAAATGTTTTAACTGCATGGTATTTTTGTGTCTGTTGTGCTGACAAGTGTAAGTGTTTGCCTCTGCATGTGTGTGTGGTCGCACTTAAACAGAGTTGAGGGTGGGGAGAGAGGCAATAAGAGAAGAATGATTACCAGACAGGCCTCATGCTCGCTGCAGATATGCAGGCCTAGCAGTATTTTGCCTCTGCACAGTGTCAAGCATATTGATCAGCCTCTTGTAATAGAGAGAGGGCAGTGTGCAAAATCAATGTTCAATTTTTCCCCCTCTCTCGCTCTCTCTTTTTCTCTCTCTGTGTCAAAATACCTTTCTAACTTGCACTGAAGCTGATTCACATCTCTGGCTGTTTATTCTGCCACACTTTATGACGGTGTAAGAGGGATTTGAATGTCATCATTGTTCCATTGTTTGACCTTTCTGCTTCAAAGACTTAAGAACGGAAAGAAAAACAAATGAATATGCATTTGTCCATTGATAAAGTGCAGTGTGCGTAATGGCAAAGCCTGGAAATGAGGTGTCTGTGTAAATGTTACATATCTGTGTTAAAGGATTAGTCCACACAAAAATTAAAATCATGTCATCATGTACTTATCCTCATGTTGCTTCAAACCTGGATGACTTAGTTCCTTTTGTGGAACTTAAAGGTTATCTTTTGTAAAATGTTATTTTTGTACATACAATAAAAGTCAATGGGGCTCAGTTTTGTTTGGACCACAGTGTTCTTAAAATAATGTTCTTCCACAGAAGAAAGTTAGTCATACATCTTTGAGTAAATGATGACAGACTATTCATCTTGGTGGAACTACCCCTTTAACTAGGCTGTCCAGTTTAGTCCAGTACGAGGATAAAATCAGGCATCTTTTTCTGTTACGCAAGTGTTCCCATTTGTTCCCTTTTCCCCCTCTCTCTCAGCGTTTGATACAGATTATAAAAAAGATTAGGTCTGGCGTTACTGTCCCAGTCTGTCTACCATCAGAAAATAGAATTCATTTAGGTAATCCAGATGGTTTTCCTCAGTTTGTGTGTCTGGTATTTGGCCGGCTGTCAACAGCTTTTAGCAGCTCAGGGTGAGCTTTTGTGTTTGCACAGAGTGCCGAGGACTTCAACAGAGCCACTGCTCATGCGTTCATCGGCATCACCACTGACAATGAACAAACGCACACCTGCTGCTGATCAGTAGCTATTGTTGTACGTATAAAAAATAAAATCTGTTTTGCAATGTCTTTATTCTAATGGTACCGAGATAATTTATTGATTATTTCTGTAAACTAATTAATGCAGCTAAATGCACCTGTATATTATATTCTTTCTGAGGCCTGGCTGTCGATATCTATTTGGCTGATTCATTGATTAGATTCACGAGAGGGCTTATTAGAATGTAGCGGAGGTAAAATAGTTAATCTTGAGAGCAAAATAATGCAAGGTTTCTCCACTGGACGCAGCTTAATCTTTATTCACCTTTCTGTCATGTATGCTTCATTTTTCACTCTCTAGATTCAGCCCCTCGAGTCTTTGTTGCGCTCATGTAAATGATCTGGCGTGGGCAGCCGTGTGACCTTATGGCAGTGCAGACCTCATGACATCAGTCAGCGCTGTTCGTCTCGAGGCAGCAGCATTTTAATGAGCGGTCGCTGTGCCAGACTTGGCCAGGCTCTGCATCTCTCTGGTTTGGTTTGGACGCCAGCCTGTGCTCCTCCATAACCACCCTGTCCCACTCGCAGCCCCACCACAGACGCATGCGATCCGCCCAGTGGGATAGTCTTTCCCCACTGTTGCAGGTGGACGACACAAGACACGCTCTGAGACATGATCCCTCTGCGAGCAGATGCCCTATCTGGAACGCTTTGGGCCCCGGTGGAGCAGGTTGGGTTGGGGTAGGGCCGCCGGGCTGGGGCTGGCCGTGTTGGATGGGTGATGATGAATGGGGCTCACCTGGTGGTCTCTGTGAGGGCTGGCAGGCTGCGCTGTGGGGGTCTCCCACCAGCCTGTCCCAGGCAGCGTGTGGCAGGAGGCAGCAGCCAGGGCCACATTAATCAAACCCTCCACCTGCCTCTTTTTCACTGTCTCCCTGTGCGTCTCTTTACACATTCTCCACCAGGCTTGTCGTGCAGAACAATGAGTCTTTGAACAGAGCCAGAGCAAGGCCAGTCTGTCTGACAGTGGCCATTTTATAGCTAAACCTTGGACTCTTTTTACATTCATGTACTAGGTGTTTAATGCTATTAAGGCAAGGTGAACGATCCTCTCTCCTGTCAAGCCTGGGAGCATGTATGAAAGCTGAAATAGACTAAAGGTTCCTTTAGCACTTAACATCGGTAGGCCTTTGCCCTGCTCTGAAGTCTTAACAGCTTTGGCTCTCTAATGCTAGAGTTAGTGACACCTCCTTTTGAGGTCACTGAACACATAATTGGGTACTTAGTGAGGCCTGGTGCTTGGCGTGGATCGCTTGAAGTTATGCTTCGAGACAAACTGTGGACATGACGATCCAGTGATTTGATCATAAAGATTTTTTGCCTAATATCTAAAAGACATAAAAGTAAAATATTTTATATTTTAAAATAGAAACTCTATTTTTAAACTGTTTGAATAAATTATAATGACATAAGATTTGCAAATGTATGTATTATAATTTTACGAATTATTTGTTATTTATAAAAAAAAGTACAAGATATAAAATAAGATCTCACACTGACATACTGTATGCAATTTTATATGCGGTCTTATTTATTTTGTATTATACATTTAACTGTTAAAAATGTACAAAGTGATAAAGCAACTCTGGCCCACGGCCATTTGTTGTCTAGAATAGCGTGGAAAAAAAACTAAACTTGCAGAACAACATTGCAGCAGTAATTATAGAAGAATTTCAATAGCCAACATGAAAAGCTCAATCGTTATGTAATAAAACATAAGCAGCAACTCAAATAAACAAATGATTATTTACTGCATGTGAAATTGACCGTTGTTTCCCTTGTGATTTTTTTTTTTTTGGGGGGTGGGAGGGGGTCAGATGAGCACTCGTGCCTCATTAAATATACATGCTGTGTATTGAGCTGAGCAAGCCAATTAGCTGGGTTTTCTGTCGATCGCTAATAATTGCTTGCCGTTTGCAATATCACCAGACTCCACCTCCCCTTTGCCTGTTTGAGGCTTTATTCTTTGGCTACATACAAACAGCAGCAAAATACAGTTGTCAGTTCTCTTTTAGAGGAAATACAGTTATGTTCCCACATTCTGTGACTGAACTGACTCAATCAACTGATTCAATCGGGAACAGGACAATTTTAGAGTCGCACCTGTTAGTAAACTCAATTTTCAATCCCAAACACTGGCTGTGTGAAAGTAGCCTTTGTAATGTGATCACAAAATAATGTTTCCACTATTGTGTAGCTCCTAGCTGCAGGGATTTCACATTCCTTCTTTCAAAAGGCAGCATCTCAAACAGACGTTGATCTCGAATGCAAGCTGCCTCGTTCTGCAGGTGGCAGCCTGACTTCATTATCACACTCGTCTGTGCGCGCATGTTTTAGAGCAGGTTCGTAGATGAAGGCTGAGATCATATGAAGTGATCTGTGTAGAAGCAGCCTCCGTGCATCGGCGTCGACCGCGTGCGTGTCATCTCTATCATGAGGGTTGCAACATTGGCTTTCAGACATCAGTGGAACACCACTGACGCTTTGATGCTAAACTGCGTCATCAAAGCTGAATAAATAGTGTTTACAGATACATCCTCTCTCTTCCAGGATCAAACAGACCTGTTAACCATGTACAATCAAACACAAAGTGTCAGTGTTAGCTAGCGATGACGACATTGTTGTGATATTGCACTCTGTGTTAAACAGTCGCATTTCATGTAGCTAAATTTGGGCAGTTTCAAAATACAAGTCTTTTTTGAAGCTGTTTTGAAGTCGTGCTCACTGGCTAATTGTCTTATCTCCATGTAATTAAGGGCTAGAGTGGCTTTCCTTGCATTTCTATTTCAATCATGCCAGAGATACCGCGAGAAACAAACAGAGGGGCCAAACGCAACTCAATAACTGCATGCTAGAGAAGATCTAAAAATGTCTATTACCGCACATTTTATGGATAAACTGTTGCTGCTAACTCATAAATTCTGCAGCTCATGCGCGACACAACTCTATTAGGACAATTGAATGCTTTTAGATTTTTAAAGGATAACTTAGAGATCTATCGTTGACACCCCTGTTGCTTTGTGAGCTTGTAGACGTGTGGAAAACGTTTCCCCCTTCTACAGATTTGTCAAAACGCTTGATTTTGATTTGGGCTTGGAAAGCTGGCTTTCCTCTCAGGAAGTGTTGTTCCTCTCCTTTTTCTATAAACAGTGGAAAAGGGACTTGAAGAATATGTCCCAGACTCACTATTTCCACTGTAAACACTGTGCTGTTTCCATCCACAGCAGTGGCTTTCGTCTGGGTCTGCCCAAGGCCCTTTTCTGGGGAAGGATTTTCCAGGGAAGAACTTTGTTTGGATTTTATAGCAGCATTGCTAACTGCTATCCCTACAAGGGTGTGGATGTTTATGCAAACTGTTGCATAGAGATAATGTGTCCTCTGTAGAGTTCTTATTCAGAACAGGTTTTGTTTTGTTTTAAGTACTAATACTAAACAATTTTTATGACCTTTTGATTCATGAGTGAACCGATTCTTTTAAATGAATCAGTCAAAAAACAGTGTAGAACTTGTTTTAAAATCATTATAATAATATGATTAACTGGTAGAAGTTTGTCAACTGGTAGAGTCTTTGGACTGTGCTATATGGTCATGAAAACTTAGTTTGCATGTGTTTTTAAGCATTGCGGTATTTAAAAAATGTGATTTTAATTGATTGAAATGCAGTCAACAGCGAAAGAGAATTAATTTCGCTATATGTGCTCTGTCTTAAAGACTTTTTCTGAGCGCTGTCAGAGACTTGTGCTCATAGAGTTATTTTTGCCACTTTATAGGCCTTAAACGGTTAAATACACAAACCTGTAGACCTATGTGTCAAAATGCCCGTATTTGCAAGTATCCTTGTAAACACAATAATTTATGGTCTTAAGTGAAAGAAAACATGTGTAACAGTACAGGTGCATCTTAAAAAAATATATATTTTAGAAAAGGTCTTTTTTTGTAATTTTTTGCTAACTAACTTATATTATAGATTCATTGCACACAAACTGAATTATTTCAAGAGTTTTTTTTTGTTTTAATTCTGATGGTTACGACTTACAGCTTAGGACCATTCAAAATTCAGTATCTCAAAAAATTAGATTACCTCTTGGGTTAGTTTAGAACATGCAACCAGAGTTATGGGAAAGAACGCTGACTTGACAGTTGTCCAGAAGACAATCATTTACACCCTCTGACTGGAGGGAGCAAGTGTGGTAGGAAAAGGTGCATAAGCAAGAGGGATGACCACAGCCTTGGGAAGATTGTCAGGAAAAGGCGATTCAAGAACTTGGGAGAACTTCACAAGGAGTGGACTGAAGCCGTCAGAGCATCAAAAGTCACCACACTCAGACGTCTTCAAGAAAAGGGCTACAGCTGTCACATTCCTAGAACCAAGCCAATCCTGAACCAGAGAAAAATGTCAGAAGCATTTCAACGGGGGTAAGGAGAAAAAGAACTGGACGGACATCTTTTCAGACTGGAAAGGCACAGAACCCAAAGTCCAGTGTGAAGTTTCCGAAATAGCGCTTCAGCAGTGCCACTGGCTGATCGCCTCCATGCCACGACGCACTGAAGCAGTAATTCATGCAAAAGGAACCGCAGCCAAGTATTGAGTGCATAATTAAACCTGCTTTGGAGATCTTAAACAGTTTTGTAAATCTTTTTTTGATTGATCTTGTAACAATATTCAATTTTTTGAGATACTGCATTTTTTACTTTCCTAAGCTGTAAGTCATAACCATCAAAATTAAAACAAATAAGTCTTGAAATATTTCAGTTTGCGTGCAATGAATCTAGAATATAAGAAAGATAGCTTTTTTTTTATTCAATTGCAAAAAATTAAGAACTTTTCCATGATGTTAAATTTTTTTTTGATATACCTGTATATTGGATTCGGAGAGCTCTTAAAGTGACAGCAGTCTAATATTCCTGCAGTCTGTCATACATGTTAAACAACAAAAGAGAAAATCTAGAGAAAATCATGGATGAATCATTCCCAATAGGTTTTTCACTTTTTTTTTTTTTTTTTTTTTTTTTTTACAAAGTTCTTTTTTAATATGTGAAATTATAAACATTCACATAAGATTGAATCTTTCTACCGATTTAATTCACTGAAAAATCTTAGTGAACCATCTTCCTCTTTTGTTCCCTTCACACTGACTTGATCTTCCACTCTCTTAGCGAGTAATTAAACCGTCGTGTTAAGAGAAGAAAAAAATTCCCCTGTATCGTACAACAGCTATCTGGCCGATAGTAGAGGTAAACCTGCATTTGAAGCCATTTTTATTGTATCATATCAGCCGTGAAAGAGGTGCTAAGATGGACACTCTGTATCACCACCGCGCCAAAAACTAATCTAAATGGAAAACACATTGTCTTCATTATTTTGCAAGTGCTGAAAGAACATTGTTGCCATAGTAACTGGCAGGGGAGGCCGAGGGCTGCTTCAGGGCCAGCGAATGGAGTACAGGAGAGCCCTCCCGAGCTGACTAAAGAAATGGGCAGTTAGTAAGTGTAAAAGTGCTGCTCACTCATGTAATTAATTTCAAGGAGGATTGGCGTGTGGGGGGTGCTGGGATGCAAGGTAACAGATTTAACATGGATACTTAGGAGTCCTTCGCCATGAGTCAAATGGCAGCCCGGAGCACGAGAGAGAGGACAGTATGCGGGTGTGCAGTGGGGGTAGATGAGGGAGTGTGTTTGATTAACAGCAGCGATGATGACATGCTGTTTTGCAAACATGCGGCTGAAATTGCTCGCATCCATAAAGCCGTGGCTGCCAGGCATAGCTCGACTTTTTCTCTGGAGGATTTTTAACGAATGCCAAGAAAGCTGTTGTTTTCACGAGGTGGTACCAGACAGCGCGCGCACACACACCCACACATACACACTTATGTACAGACCAAAAAAAGTCTGAAGAGCTTTATTGAAAAAAATCGTATGAGGAAAAATAGCATCAGTTCATATCGCTAATGCCATGAAATCCAGCCCAAATCCATCCTGTGCTTGTATTTATCTCGTCTCATATTCTGAATACCGAAAGGATGTTCTTTTCAAGCTGTTGGCTGTAATTCTGGGAATCCAAATTATAAAGGTATTGCCAAATGGGCGGGGCTTAACGTTTTATTTTAGCACGAACATTTGTCAATCCGTTTGGTTGATTTAAATGGCTTTGTGTATCAAATAGAAACCGTTGACGTAGTTACAGTAGGTGTTGGTTAATGATCTCCCGGTTGGCTAATGAGAAAGAGCTAACCAAGGTGGGCTGGGTGTCAGGGACGGGGCTCTTTTCCAAGAGGGAGGACAGTGGCGTGACTGCTAATGGCCGCGGCGCTTGTGTGCGGAGGCTGTTTGTCATGGCAATTCATGTCAGGGTGTAATTGGTTTACCTGGCCGTGTGTGTTGTGAGGCTTGTCTGCATAGCTAAAAACAAATTACCCACCAGTGACCTTCTGGTTACACCGACTCCCTGGCCACACTAAGGCAATTGGTTGGGGAGGAAGTAGAGAAGATGGGAAAGAGCGAGTCAGAGAGAGTGTTTGAGTGCCATGATGGTGTTATTTTTTTGTCTCGCCGCTGTTTGAAGGAGTGTGTTTGAACGAGGGATGCCTTTGGGGATATTTATTTGAGCCGGTTCACAGCATGCAAGGTTTTAAAAGGAACAGCGTCCCTCGCAGACCCCGGCCATCCCATGCTCTATTTGCCCGTGCCCAGATGAAGGCGACCGCTGGCTTTGAAAAGCAGCACCTGTGCCGTGCAGCTTTGCTTGCACCACTTATCTGTCAAGAGCAGTAAAGGGGGGAGAGAGGGAAGCCATAATTCCCTACATCCTGCATGAAGGATACAATATCCATTTTAGTGACAGCGTAGATGGGCCTCAATTTAAATCTTAATCCACAGGGGCAGAGGCGCAGTCGGCCGGATTGATTCTAGCCCGCTGCGTGTGCGACTGCGTGCTCCAGGCGACACTGCACAAGTTGATTTTCTTTGTGAACGTCTGACACTTTGCCTCCACCCTCTGTGTGCTCGTTTCTGTCTTTGCTGGCATGTAGGGATGACAAAAGCACTCAAGCCCTGTTTTGTTCATGTACTGCATTTCTCCCTTGCCAGAAGATACTACCACAGGAATACTGAAGAGAGAGAGAGAGAGAGAGAGAGAGAGAGAGAGAGAGAGAGAGAGAGAACTAAAATATGGATTGTGTGTGTGTGTGCATTGTTAATATTTTCGTTGTTTTTTATTATTATTAATTTTTGTATTTACTTTTTAATGAGGCTATATGGTTTTTTTTTCATTTATGGTAGAAAGGCATTTGTATCACCCATATCCATCGCATTTCATTTTATAATTTTATTGATAAATGAGTGTATACACACATGAATGCCCATTTTTTTTCTATGTGTACATGATATATTTATAAGTTATATTTTATAAATTATATTATAGAAAACCGTAATTATACAGATTAAACATTTATCCACGGCCCTGATATTAAAGTTGTAAAAAAGAAAATATTTCTGTTGTAGCATGCTCTCACAGGTTAGTTGATGATACGGATCTTGATCTGTGTGGTTGATCTGTGTTGCTGACCAACTATGCTTTTATTTTATTTTAATTTTTTTTCTAACAGGGCCAACCACTGCTTGCGCGGACAGGGCCTGGCCAGAAGATTATGTGCTAATTGTGTGTTGGATGTCAATCAATTTCAGATTGATCCCTTTGGCTGTGCAATCTTGAGTGCTTTCTAAGCAGTAAAACCTCTTTTCTAACCAGCTGTACTCGGTTCTCTAGCCCCCAGACATAGTGCACTTGTAAACAGGTGTAGCAGCTATGTGCTGTAAGTGCTGTGCCATTGATCAGTCTGTTTAATTAGTGAGTGAGATAATTAAAACACTGTATTTTCAGTCAGCTGGGTTCATCACCATATTTTTTTAAACCAACCAATACCGAGTAGCAGAGTTATATTATAAGTTCTATTCCTGGAGACATTTTTTGCCTCTAATAGATTATTTTCTTTTAATTGGAGTTTCACACTAATTAGATTTGTCTTATAAAACAGAAGCAAACTCTGGCACAGCAGGAGCCGCTGAGCAGGAGGTCAGATGTTGGAGATTTTTGAGAAACACTAGTCTCACTTGTGAACAGTATTCTACTGTATGCAAGCGTGTGGCTTTTTAAATCACTCTGTTTTTCTCACTTGTGATTTTGCTGTATAAATCATGGGAAACGTCTTCGACATAATGCACTGTTTTGTAATCCGGTTTCATTTGGATGCACCTTTTTTTTTTTTTAAAGAGAGACAAAGTTTTTGCATACATGAAATATAAGTGAGACAAATTAATTATTTTCTTATTTTCTGAGTCTTTTCTCTAGACATTAAGAAAAGCACTGATACCTGGCACATTTGTTGAAATATGTATTATTTTTGGATCTTCTGACATAGGGGAAAGAGCTTCTGAGTCCTGAGCCCAGTGGTAGACTACAGTTGCTGATGTTTCAGCACTTTTAGGGCAGGCCTGAAACAGAAGGCCATGGAATTTCTCAGCTTACCTATTCAGCAGTAAGAGCCCTGAGGTGTCCACCAACAGCCAAGCTGGTCTGCTGCCTGCAGGGTTTAGTTTACACCGGCCTGTCAGCTCTACTCCTCACTCATGGTTTTGTTCTTCGAAGCTCACAGACAGAGCCTGATACCTCTTCCCCCAGCCTGAAATACAGCCATTCACTTTTACCAACGGTGCAAGAACGTAAATTACACTCCTTTTTTCCTGTTCTAAAATGCCTGGCCTGGAATTCCTCCTCTCTGCTGTCTCCCTAAATTAGAAATCTCAGGATTTATGCATCCTTATGAAAGACCACATTTTCTTTCAATGATTCCACAGAAATAATAAATTGGTGTAGTATACTTCCAACACTTGCCATGTTAATGCCAAGTTTTGATTTCTCTTTTTAAAAAACTAAATTGATATGTAAATGTATGAAATCTTTGTAACTTTCACATGACAAGCATTCATCTCATACGACTCTGCTTCTGACTCCATTTGAAGGCGTCTTTTATGCTCTGAGAGAAGCTCAGTAGCTTCCTTGCCTTGATGTGCATTAGGGTCTATTTTTAGATGGGAACAGTACATAAGATTCACAATCATGTGTCTCACTGTGACCTGATTTTTGAAGACTTACTGACCATCCATTCATAACCACAGCCTGGAGTAATGAAAAATATACAGAAACAAATGTAGAACTAGTGTATTTTGATTTGGCTTTATATCAGTGATAGACAAACTATTGTCTGTAGAGATTTAAAAGGAAAATCAAAACCAGAAATTCATTGATTTTATTTACTGGTTGAGTATTGCTGATATATATATATATATATATATATATATATATATATATATATATATATATATATATATATATATATATATATATATATATAATATATATATATTTTTTTTAAGTTGTTTTTTATATCTATATATAATGAAATCAAAAATTAATAAATAATTGAATTACATTTTTATAATTAGATTTTTAAGAATTATTTTTAATTACATAAAAAAAGTAATAATTCTAATTAATCATTTTTGGGGTCAATGTTTTTTAAAGTCTCTTACACTCACCAAGGCTGCATTTATTTGATCAACAAGATATTAAAACCATGATAAGGCCATCCTTAAAAATATTTTGGTTTGAAGTAACAGAAAAAAAATAATAATTTAAAGTGTCAGTAGGTAGGTCTATATTTGTTTTTTTTCAAGTTTCAGTGTAAAAAAAAAAAGTCCATTTTGGTGATTGTGATTACATAGGTATGAATTAAACAAAAATGTGCATATTGTGACGTCACTGACTGGGTCTTCAACCCATGCCTTCGGGTGCATAATTGCAAACCTCATTTTGATGGAGGTTATAAAGACCACAAACAAATTTAAATCTTTGTCAAAACATGTTTATTGCATGAATTTCAGGTGAGAAGCAAAAAAATGAGGTACTGCTATACTGTTTCACTTGCATCCACCGCTAGGTGTCAATGCAACCTACAAATGAGAGACCATTTACTTTGCTTTCTTGGGTTGTCACTTTTGGGCAGTCATTTCAGAGAGATGCTGTGTGTGTATATAGGTGAAAGCAAAAGCACTTTATTTGGCCTTCTGAAAGTAGATGCATTTAGGGATCTTTAAGATTACTTACAACAGAACAGCAATGCATTTTATGGAATCTACTGTTTCATGAACCTAGGAGAAGAGGTCATTCTGACTTTGCAGAAATCAAGCTGGCGCTTCTGAAACAGTTACTGTAAGAATGTTTTGTTATTAGTTTAAGTATTTGCTATTGAATGTTCAAATTTGGAGTTTTGCGTGTCGTGTGTGTGTGTGCGTGTGTGTGATAGATAGAGAGAGAGAGAGTGACAAGGTCAGACAGTGGAGTCAATGGTCTTAACTGTCTGTGGCTTGTGTACTGCAAACACATACGAGCTTCATCGCTGTGTCTGTTACGTGACTCTGTTCCCCTTTCGAGCTTGAACTGATGATAAAACTAAAGAAATTATTTACTGTATTTACATTTATTCAGAAAGATGAAGCTCGCAATTATGGAAAGGGGCGTTAGATTTCTGACGAGTGCTGGCGATGTTCGGCCAATCACAGTGCACAGTGCATCAGAGCAGACTGTGATTGTCGGAAGGAGGGACTTTGTATAAAATGGTGCGTTTGAGAGAGGTGGGGAATAGAGGACCTACAATAACGTACGGTATTTGAAAAATAATGTATGTCAGCATATTCTGTTACAGCAAATACACAAAATAATGGTCTTTAAAAAAGCATCATATGACCCTTTTAACAATTATTTTCAGTGAAGTAATGGAAAAACAGTATTTTGGCAAAATTATGGATTAGTAAATTACTTCAGGAGTCTTGTACATAGCTTAAAACTGTAACAGTTTTTTTTGTTTTGTTTTTGTTTCCACCCCATTTCAGTTGTTTAGCTGCCTAGTTTGACAACCACTACTTTATGTCCATCATATAATTCAAAAGGAAGTGAAGGAATGTAGGCAGCGGGGGATTTGAGCTGGTTTACTGCCCCTGCCACTCCAACCCACTGTGGGGTGAAAACACTTCCTGGTTTACTTACACAAGGCTGTCCAGACCTGGCAGTTAGCGATCTCGGACAAATGAGAGAATCTCAGGATGAGCCAGAGGAGGGTGAGAGAAGATTGTTAGGAATGCTGGACATTCTTTTGCTTAACCTCACAAAGACACATACACACACACACAAACACACGCACCAACCGGCATGCTTGGCAATCCTGGGCAGTGTGTTGATAAGGGCGAAGGGTTAAATCGTGATTTACACACACAGTGATTTGTTGCCATCTCGGGTTGGACGGGCAGAGCGCCACACAGACCCAGGGAGCTCTTATCTGAGATAGCTGGAGTTTTTCTCAGCTCTGGTCTTGCCCTGCGCAGTGAATCAGAGCTGAAGTGAGCAGACGCCGAGGAATGAGCGCAGAAGTGAGAGCGAGTTCACAAACCCCCCCAATGTATACATGGAATGATGGGATTGTACTAGGGTATCTGGTGACACATACCTGCCATTGTAGAGCCCCCTGGCACCGTACTGCTGTTCAATATTTATAGACGCCAAATGCTCTCAAATATCAAATAGTTAAACAGCTGCGGACAGTTTCAAAACTGACTGCCCGTTTTGGGAAGTGCACAAGCTGCAGGGATAGTTGCCTGTTTAAGAGTTCATTTTCTTCATCACTCTCTTTATATTGGGTAATTAATTGATTTTAAAGAGTGATGTTGTACTTGTTTCCTTGCAGTGAAGTTCAGGGTGTCTAAATGGCCACTGAGGAGGAACATTTAGCAATAAACCACAGTAATACACAATAAAACAAATCCAAACTGACCCCAGATTAGTAGAAAAAGGTTACAGTGTGTTGGCATCATGCAGTGAGCTGATGAAAAATGGCTGTCACATCCCCAGCCTGGCGTCAGCAGCTCCCTTGTGAGAACTTCCCCTCAGGTGAGAAATTAAAGTGGATATTATCTGTGCAGCGGCCCAGCAGCAGATCAGTATGAGGCCAGGATCCATTTTGCTCCCTGCACACAGGAAACGCTGGGTTGACATTATTTTCAGGGCGGCCATACTCGCCCTCTGTTAGTGATGTGCTTTTCATTTAGCTACTCAAGGGCAAAGTCAAACCATCTGAGGTCGTTCCACTTCTACAGATGTGTAAAGAAATTTTGAAAAAAATACAGCATGTGTAGAATCACTGTGTTTAATGTTTTCAGATGTGAGCATTCATGAGAATACCTGTGGTTAGCCCTATAGGTAGGGCTAATATATATACTAGGGGTGCTCCGATCACGATCGTTAATGCGCATCTCATCAGTAAAGCCGGTTCTCTAATCAGTGGTTAATTCCATCAGGTGCAACCCAAAACCAGTCATAAGGGTCAATTCGAAAATGGAAATTGTGATTTACACATCGCCTGAAAGCTGAATAAATACGCTTTCCTTTGATGTATGGTTTGTTATGATAGGAAAACATTTGGCCGAGATACAACTATTTAAATATCTGGAATCTGATCGTCCCAAAAAATCTAAATACTGAGAAAATCACCTTTAAAAGTTGTCCAAATGAAGTTCTTAGCAATGCATATTACTAATCAAAAATTTGGTTTTGATATAGTTGCAGTAGGATATTCACAAAATATCTTCATGGAGCATGATTTTAATCATAAAAGAAAAATCGATGATTTTGACCCATACAGTGTTTTTTGGCTAAAAATATGCCCCAGCGAATTAAGACCGTAAAAATAGACCGTATTAGCTAATGTCACAAATACAATGGCTGACCACTAATTAGAATAGTCTGTTAGTTGAGGGGAGTTTTTGGAGGGGGTGGTTTGTCTGTACATGTGCCCTCCCCTCTCCCATCAGCTCACAGATGGGCCACATCAACCTTCTGTTCCAGCAGGGATACCAACAAATAATGAGAGCGAAAGAGAGACGGGTAGAGAAACTTGAACAGAAAGAGCGAATTAAAGTGAGTGGGAAGGATGGGGACTGTGATATCGTGGAGGATGAGGTGAGGTGAGAGTTGAAGGGACAGAAAAGCAGACTCGAGTCAGTAGCTAAGTGCCTTGTGACCAGAATGAAACAGAAAGCCTCAGGCAGATGTAAAGAGTAAAGAAGAAAAGGAGGGGGAGGCAGAAAGGGAGGGGGAAAGCGGAAAGGGGGAGTCTGTTTGAGAGTTAGAGGAAGGTAGAGTGAGTGGAAGAAATAAATAGAGAGCGTGAGAGGAAGAGAGAGGAAGGGCGACGGTGGGGGAAGATGGTGAGCCGGTGCGGCCGTGTTGATTGGCTTGTATGAAAACACATGACTGCAGTGGGGAGCCTCTTGCTCAGGGTGAGTGGCTCTGCTTCAGACCAAACCACATTAGATGAAATGAATCCATTCCCCAGCCTGTTAAAGGAGCGCGCAGCCTGGGTTCCGGAGAGAAAGAGAGCGAGGGAGGAGGGGCACACTGAGTGGCAGGAGAGAATAAGGGAGAAAGAGAGGGAAAAACAGAGAGATGGGGGCAGGAGGAGGCCAGCACACACACATATGGTGCTAGAGAGACTGCTCAGGAGATTACCGCACATTTTAGGTCAGGACAATAGAGAGCAGTGGAGAGCCTTTACGCTGCCTTTCTGGACTCACATAACAAATGCTGCCTTGTGCTGTCTGCAGGAGCCCCTGTCCAGCTCACTGCTCCTCGCCACACACACACACACACACACACACAAGCAAAATTGGTTCAGAGCCACAACAATATGGTTATTTGCTTGCTTGTCTTTCCCTGTTTGCATGTTTGTCACGGTTTTGGGGTTTTATCTACATATAAGGTTTTGGAGTTTGATGAAAATGTATTGTTTATTGAGTTTATTTGTACTTTTGATATACAGTGGCAATTGAATTGAACTGAATTGAATTTCATGCAAAGCAATTCTCAAAAAGTTTTATAGGTTTTAAAAGTAAATGCTGTAAGTCGGGTCTATAGAGAAAATAATAAAATATATTAACTAATAAAAAATGTACTTGATAATAATATGTGTTTCTTTAGCAGAAAAACACCAGCATATTACAATGAAAACGGAGTAATGGCTGCTGAAAATTCAGGAAAACATTTTCAAATCTATTAAAATGGAAAACAATTGCTTTAAATTGTAACAAATCTTTCACAAATTGTAACTTTATTTCTTATCAAATAAATGTAGCCTTGGTGAGCTTAAGAAACTCATAAAAAAAAAAAAAACATTTTAAAATCTGACCAACCCCAAACTTTTGATTGGTAGTGTAAGTGTCCAATAGTTAGTTGGTGGTGACTGAACTGATAAGACTGCAGAATGTGGCGCCAAACGGGGATGCACTTGTTGTGGACCCTTGCCTCTTTGCCACTCAGCCGTGGTGGTCACACCGACAGGTGCTGAGACACTTCCCTGTGTCTGGTCTTTAGTATGACTGCACTCTGATCAGCCAAGCTGAAAGTGAGTCCCATAAGTTCCACCCACAGACCGCCCAAAGTCCGTGCACTGACCACCTGAGGCATTTTGTGCACCTGGCCAAAATGGCCATTTCCAATCTGATTGGCTAGTGCCACGCAACTTTCCTAAAGTCAAGAGTGCACCAGCCCACCTGGAAATGAACATGAGTTTAATGAGCTGTTTTCAATGGAGAACTAATAACTAAATTAGTCTGACAGATGAGAGACAGCAATTCTTTGGGAAATGTTAAAATATCTAATAGAAGGTTACTAGCATAGAGCTAAAGTGTATAGTCTTCCATATTTTTACTACAGAACATAAAAGAAGATACTTTGAGGAAAGTTGTCAAATTTTGTTATCAACTTTATCAACTTTCAAAACATGTTCTTTTGAGTTCTACAAACAACATAAGGTTTAATTGTGACAATTTGGGTACTCTGTCTCTTTAATGACTCCAGGATCAGTCCTGATTGGTGATTTGGCATCTCATTCAGACAGATCTTTCCTAAAAGTGGGCAGCTCTTGGCTAGATTGAGGTTGAAAAGATTGAATGCTGATTGAGTTGTGAAACTATTGTCCTGGCGAATGAGAAGTTTACGTCACGTGAACGAGTCGAGTTGCTTTGTAAAGATCTCTTGGTCTGATCTGTGCATGAGCTTTAATTATGATCAGTCTTTTAAGCTTGGCCTTGTTCTTGAATTGTGTTCCAGGCTGGTATCAGTCTCTCAATCCCTGTCCGTAACCCAAGAGAGCGACTGATGGTATTTATAGAGAGCTGCCTTGAAAAGGGAGTCAAGCGTGAGTGGAAATGCAGAACTCGCTCATGCAGTGTGTGTCTGATTATGAAGAGATAATTCTCTCTGCACAAACTAAGTTCTCTCTTTCTCTCCTTCTCTCTCTCAGCCCTCTATCTGACCCCACCTTTCACAACGGCCTTCCACAGTGTTTTTTATACTTCACTCTCTTGTTTTTGTTTTTGTTCTGACGATATGAATTATGTCTAGTCTTGTTCCTATCATATAATTTATCCTACTGTTTTTGTTGTTAAGGTTCTGTATTTTTTTTTCTTTTCTTTTTTGAAAACCTGGATATCAACCTCATGTCATCTCATGTCATTTTTTAAGGTGTGGTGTAAATTCCATAAAATATTGTGTTTTATGAAACAGATATTGGTTAATTAAAAAATAATTAAGTGATTAGTGTGTGCAATATTTTTATCAATATTTTTGTAATTCACACTTGTCAAATAATTTTTTGTAGCATGTTTTAAGAATAAGAGTGCAGTTTTGGAGATATTATGTTGAACAAAAGGCAAAATAAACACGCACATGCACACACAAACACACACAGAAACACATGCAAGATCATATTTTATTATTTATTCAGCTAATAAGAAACATAATGGGCATTTCATCTTATAATTATTCTTATTTTATATAAAGAAATGTGATTCGAGTTAGATGGGTCCAAGAGCAGTTAAATACTGTGAAATTCTTCCAGCATGGCCAAGTATCTGACTTTAAACTTTTCGTTTGGAATGACTCCATGGCCAGCTTGTGCTTCTCTTTGAATAATGAGAACAAGAGT
This sequence comes from Carassius auratus, assembly GCF_003368295.1. Lineage (NCBI taxonomy): Eukaryota > Metazoa > Chordata > Actinopteri > Cypriniformes > Cyprinidae > Carassius > Carassius auratus. The sequence goes on along the minus strand of NW_020528287.1, from coordinate 12,031 downwards.
TTGTTTTCATTGAGGTAGTTGGTGTGTTATATAACTGGTGTTTTTCCAGCCTTCATTGCCTGAGGGGTGAGAGACTGACAGAGAGAGAGAGAGAAAGAGAGAGAGAGAGGGATGCGTGATCAAGCCTTGGACTCTGCTTTACGGCTCTTTGACGTCATCGATCAGGATGTTCAGCTGCTGCTGTAAAGATGTTTTCATGTCATCATCGCTCTCTTGAAGCCCATAGATTAGAGTTTGCACACCAAACAAAAGCCGCCTCACCAGGAGGAGGAGGAGGAGGAGGAGGAGAGTGAGAGAACCCCCCCTCGTGCTCTCACTGCTGGTAGCTGGAGGTGAGAGTGACAGAGGGGTAAGGAGGGAAATGGTTAATCAATAGCCACAAGGTCAGACAGGCGAGCCTCTGGTTTGAGCGTTCCCTGTTAGTGGGTTGGAGCAGAGGATTTGTAGCGCTTGTAAAGGCTTAAAGAAACACTCAGCAGTTATTTGTGGTGGTGCTGGTGGTCAGGGTGGCAGGAGTGCAGTGTGTGAGAGAGAGAGACACCTGCTGGCCTTTGACGCTCACTGCAGCCACACACACACAGATCCTGTCAGAGCATTTTGCCAAATTAGCATCGCATTTACTTAATGGCAGACACGTGTATCTTGAGCGATTTTCATTGTATAAAAACATCAGCTCGTGTTTTATACGCCCTTGCTGTTTCTAGTTCTGTGCTTTATAGTGTAAAAAAAAAATATCCATACGTTATTGTTTTCCTGTGTGTGTGTGTGTATATTTGTGAAGAAAAACTGTTTCATATACAGTATGACCTGTTTAGAACGAATACAGCTTTTATTTTATTTGTATTTTTTTCAAGCATGCTCTTCAATTCAAAGGTTTTTTTTCAGCATTGTTGATTGTTATTTTAAATATGTAATATTACTATTTTACAGTATTTTTGATCAAATAGATGAAGCCCTAGTGAGAATAAGAGAATCTAAGAAAATATCATTTTTTATGCTTTGAAAAAATAAAAAAAAGAATGTGGTAATAGGTTGAAAAAGATAATTAAATATTTAAATATTAGTTTACAGACAACAATATTTTCTTTTTGGGATATTTTTTTTTTTTTTTTTTTTACTTAATACAAATATATAATTTTTTTGAAATGTTTTCCATCTTTTGCACATTAGTTGGAGTTTCTTTAGCTAAAATGATAGCTAGTCATGCTTTTGTATGAGTTTGAGTTTGTGAGTTTAGCACACTTCCATTATGCAGGTACCAGGGCTGTGTCGCTTCATCCGTGACTTACGTGTTTAAACATTTTATGCGAGCTTAAGAAAGCACTTTTAATACCTGTCCCGACATCACTTCTGCTTTAACATATATAGGGCACTATCTAACCCTTCTGAGAGCCAGAGACGCTCCCCGTCCTGTCACACACACAGCCAAAGTGTTTGAAGAGAGTTTTATCAGACCGCTGCAGTGAATGTTGGGGGAATTTCTGTCTGTCTGCCTGTTTTTTTTTTTCTTCACATTTGTGCCTTGGAATTTTAAGAGTGATGGCGGTGAAGTGGCCAGATGAGAGATGAAGTCTCGACGCTCCCTTTCCTCACCAATTAATCCTTCCACATGTCGGCTCAGTGAGTTACAGCGCTGGCCACGGGGCCTTGTGTTTATTTGCCAGCGAACGCAACTGTAAATCAGCCTGCAGCGGCTAAATTGATAACCTTGAATGTAAGGTCTGATACCTTTAACAGCGTGTAATAGGCACACTGATGGGGTTCAGGCATTTGCAGAGGTCTGATTGGAGTGTAATTGGTCACAGTTCTTCTTTTCAGCACACACACACTTTCTCTGCTCCATCCTCACTGAGTTGTGCTGTTTATTGTTTTTGAAGATCACAGTTGTACTTGTAAGAAACTGAGAGGAGTGCCACAGTTACACTGGAGCGACTTTGTCAACATGAAAGATGGATGGGACGGCTGCTCCTCACCCACTACTGAAATGTCATCTGAGTGCTCAGTATCTTTCAGGGCCTCGTTGAGCGTGCGAGGAGATCACAGATTCGCGCTGAAGTGCTTTCCCGTTTTTCTCTCAGCCTGACACACTCCTCTTTGTCTGTCCATTTTTCAGAGACAAGAACTTTAATGGCTTCCAGGTAGAGAGAAAGAGGCAGCAGTCAAGATGAACTCGATTCCTTCGATGGACAGGCACATACAGCAGACCAATGACAGGCTGCTGTGCATCAAACAGGTGAGGAGAAAAGAACCACAGTGACACAATGACCGTCCGTCCGTCCGTCTGTCTGTCTGTCTGTTTATTGTTCCAGGGTCTCCCACTGCCTCTCTGATGGCGATCTGTAGTTTTCCATTAGCTTGGCTCATATCAGGTTGCCCAATATGGTTGGAGTCTGAACCCTGTTGTCCTCCTCGGCTGTTTTCCAAGCATCCCCTATTTTCCGGCGTTTGTTTTTGTGTTCATAAACACAGGCACACTACCTAGCTGTCCAAATGCAGATATGCCATAGGCTTCTTTTACTTTTAAATTGAACTAATTATGCTACTGCTTAAAAGTTTGATTTCTGAAGGATAATGTGACACTGAAGACTAATAATGGCTGCTAAAAATTCAGCTTTGTCATTTCAGTAAATAAAGAAAAGATTGTAATGATATTTATTGATAACCATATTACTGTTTTACTTTATTTCCTTTTTTTAAGAAATATAGCCTTTGTGACATTTCTTTCCAAAACATGAGAAAGTCTTACCAACACTAAATCTTGAATGGTAGAGTATAATGACTACAGGTTATCCCAAAACCTAACCCTGTTCCTAAATTTAAGACTTTTCCCCCTTTTGATTTGTCAGATCAACTCACTGCTGAGTCACAGACTCATGCTTTTATACAGTGTTTCTAAACCCTAAACCATACGAGTGGGTATCAGTGCATTTAAAGCAAAGATTTGATTGATTTAAGAGCACTTCAGTTTGTGAAAACCACTTCAAATGTCCTCTTGTTTTAATATATCAAAGAGGACAATTGAAAAAGTAAAAAAAATGACAACTATAGCCAGACTTTCACACCAGTAGGTATGACCCAAGGCTATGTCTTGTGAATCTCGACTTGAATAATTGCAGTGTGCTGTGTAGGTGTGACATTTTGCATCTCTCGACAGATTTATGGAAATATTTGGCATGCCAACTTGTAGATTACAGACAGTTCAGCATTTTTCATGTCCACACAGATTTCCGCTAGGCTTTGCCGTCTCTGCATCAATTAAGCAAGTCTTAGCGCTAATAAGATCATGTCTACAGCATGTAAGAATCCTTTGAATTTCTGAGCCTGTTTAATTGGTTACAAATGACACTGTTTTGCATAGCAGATTGAGTCTGATTAACGCTAAAGACAAAACACAATCGATTTCTGCTCATTAATCATATTGATATGGCACATTTAGTGTGGTGAGAGTCGGCAGTTTAGCTGCCAGGACTTTTGTCCCAGTGAGCTCAATTTGAGCAGAGACCGTATTTAAATTTAAAAGTAAGCTTTATCATGTTATATCCACATAATATTTTAGTCCGTTTTTCTTTTTTTTTGCAGCAACAACAGTAATAATGTTTTGCACAGAACACAGTAGACAATTTTAAACTTCAGTATTAGAATGATCTCTAGTTTATATGGAAATGCCAGTACCTTAACAATTTCTAATTCTCTTGTTTGTGACATCAGTATGTCAAAAGCCTGATACTCTTTCAATCTAATAAGGGTGTTTCCTTTCCTCTCTGTCCCATTTCCCTCTTTTCATCATTCTGTCATCCTGTCACTCAATCACGCGCCTGCCTGTCATACAATCGATTCTTCCCCTCAACTTTACTCAGTTGGTTATAATGACAGTGGTGTAAAACATTATGTCCAATCCCATGACTTACACCCACATGAAGCCATCAGCATGTTGTGATTGTAATGTCGATCAAACGGACCATTTTCTCTCTTGCCTTCTTAGAATTTTTTTCTATCCTCATACTGCCAGACTCTTGCACTGCCATCTGACTTTCATTTACAGAGCCCTTCCTACAGACTTCCTCTGTTTTCCCATCGCGGGCTTCCTCACCAGCAGTTAAAGCCCGCACGCTGAGCAGTCGGCAGCCAATAGCTGTCAATCACACTAAATGAGATCCTCTTCTGTCTGAGAGGAGCAGACTGACATCACAATCAACTCCAGTCGAAGTGGTGCATTGAACCGAATCACAGGTTCACCCACATCAGTTCTTCCTACACATTTTTGTTCATTTTAACTGTATATTAAACAAAACAATTCATTGGAGTAATATTAAGAACAGTAAGTAAAATTGTGGCGTCTGAACTTAGTGTCCCCATTTTCTTTTTCCTATTTGTTGAGCTTCAATTTATTCTGCAAAGTAAAACTAAAACTCTCATCATTCACAGTGTTTACCTTTGAACGCATGGTAAACGTTCGGATGATCAGAGCAATTCTCTTGGCTCATTCTCCATCAAGAACATGAGGAGGAATTTAATGATTAGAAATAATAAGTGAAACATGGCACAGTGACTCTGTTTAATTAGACAGTCTTTCTTTTCTTTTTTCTTCTTAAGAAGAAATTATCATTCACATGGAACATGAATACAAATTTGCTGAATAGTATTCTGATACTGGAGGAGGCGGTTACTCGTGGTCCATGTCCCGTGTAGGACTGATGAAATGAGCTCGTGCTCAGGGATTTCCTACGACAGATTAGCTGATGAGAGAAATTGGCCTTAAGATTTCAAGATCCTGACCTTCTTTTTTTGGTCTTTTGTCTGAGTGAAGTATTGAATGCGGTTTGAATAATTAGAAGACTCCTTTCCATAAAATTTCCTAATTTGAGTTATATTTTCTTAATTTAGGAATTAAAAATGCTGTCAATTTAGTCACATTCTATACTTTTTATCATGTTTTTAATACTATTGATCACGTTTCCTGCACCAGATACAATAATATATTTTTTATAAAATAATTAAAAATTATTTAAATGTTATAAATATGCATTTATATAAAATAGGCCTAGAAATACATAAACTTAACATATTCCAGTTTTTCCATGTATATGTGTGTGTGTAGATATTCTTATGGTTGTGATATATGATACATTTTTTTGCAGTTTAGTTCCTAAAACTGGACTGGTAGGACATCAAAAAAAAAAAAAGAGCAAGAAAATCATATTTTCCATTATCATCGAGTGTAATACAGTGAAATTGTAGAATAGATGATCAGAAGTGTAGATGTCCAGGCCTGGTCAAGCAACATGACTTTAATGCCTCTGGAGTGACTGATCGCAGCACACAGAGCTGCCCTGAGGTGGAGAGGTTCTGTTTGGACACCACATGCTTAGCAGGGGAAAGGTGGAGTGCTGAGATTTGGCTGCTGTTGCCTTCACACCTGTGTTGCGATCCTGCCAAAAACCCTTCACTGCTGACACACGGCTCCCAGTGCCCACCATCACAACAGCGAGCTTTCCATCCCCTCCTCTCTTTCCTGATAATCGTGTGGTAAGAGCCAGAGACCAGAATGTCTGGCTTAAACAAAGAATTGCCTCCCTCAAAATGGAGATTCTTTTCCACCAGCTTTTTGCGGTGAGAGGGAGAACATTTTCTACCCGCATATCCCTTATGCTGTGCAGGATTTACTCAGCGGGGTTCTGCGGCACTAGACATTGGCTCTTTGTCAGATGAGCTCTTTGTCAACACACACACACCAAATTCGCTCATTCAAATGGCGACCTCTGCCGCCCTCGGAAGACAATGCCGCTTCCTCGCTGTGAGCTGGGGAAGAGGAGGTGTCCGTCGGAGTATAATGGTCTTCAAAGTGCACAGTCTCCTCCTCGGAGTGGCCAAACAGCGCCGGAGCATTAAACGTGCAAACGCTCTGAAGAGGGTGTACAGATTGCTCGTTTGTTTAAATTTCTTGTCATGTCTTGTGCGCCACCGGTCGCTAGAGAGTTTGGGTGGGGGGAGGGCGGTCCTGAGGGGAGGATAAACAACCTCGCTGCTCAATAAATAAATAAAAAAATCATAGGGAAAAACAGAATAAGCCTCTTCTCATTCAATTCTGCCACAAAGCCCCCCCTCTTGTGCTCGCCTTATTGGCTGGCTCTGCTTGACTATTGCTTTCAGACGTGCAGATCTATTACATCTTAGTGGACAAAAGATGATGAAGAGTCTGGATTAGGACGCACTGCGGTGTATGAGGAGGCCTTGAAGCACACTGAGCTCTTTGTCAGGAGGGTGGATCTGTCCCAGAATGCACAGCTGCGTTCAGACCAGGAGGCCTTGGGTTACCGGCTGGGTTCTTGCAGAGCTGTGCAGATGCACCGAGTCAAAGGGCAGGAGGAGTTGGAGCACTCGGCTGACTGAAAACAATATCCACTTTAAGATCCAAATACCACCCCTTGTTGAATACTGGTTGTCAATATGCCATAAAATGTATAAGGAATATGGTATATGATTCAGAAAGGAGCAGAATTGGTTGACTGAATAGTTATTTTGGTTCACATGATCCAAAAAGTTGTTAAATATTATATTCATTAAATATTTTCAGCAGCTTTTCAAGTGCTTCTGCCTGTTTAAAGAAATATGAAATATTCTAGAGTAGAATAAAGTCTAAATTATAAAAAAAAATTACATACATTTTACATAAATTTTGTCCCTCAGCAGGTAATTAAGAACACAAACGTTTCAGAGTTTTTAAATGCAGTCTTAATATAAATATATTAGTAAAGTAATAGTTGTAAAATTATGATGTTCAATTTTATTTTATTAAATATCAAGTTGTATATCAAAAATGAATTTCCTGTGTGATCTTTCTTCTGTGGAACTTATTCTAGAAAATATTTTACAATTTTGGTATATTATAAAATAATATATAATATAAAATATAATATAAAATAATTTTTTTCCATTTTTTAAGTTTTCTAAACCATCATTTAGTGGGATTATTTTTTAGGTGGATAAACATTTTATCTTGAATCCCTGTATGTGAAGTTTTAGTATGATTCGAGTATTATGATTTTTATGTGATATTTATGTGATGATAACATCTCATGTTGAAGTATCATGGTCATGTTTTCACAACAGTGTTGAATATTGAATATTTTCAGTGTTTATTTTTGTTCCAAAATTATGTTTTTAAATATTGATTTACCCTCTAGATTTTAATGTTGTAATATTTGTGATGTCTTCTGTTCGAACAGCACTTACAGAATCCGGCCAATTTCCAGACAGCGGCGACGGAGCTACTGGACTGGTGTGGAGACCCACGAGCCTTCCAGCGGCCATTTGAGCAAAGCCTTATGGGATGCTTGACGGTAAGACAGCAGCTGCTGAAGTCTTGTCCTCATGTCAGGGGCCGGTGACGAAGGTTAAAGCAACAGTCACGCTTCACGTGTCCCTCTACCCACCCACTGATCTCTCTCTCTGTTTCTCTTCTTCCCTCCTGTAACCTCTGCCTGAAGCTAGTTTTTAAGGTTTTTTTTTTTTTTAGGATTATAAAATACCTTCTTCTATCTCACCATGCAGAATCAGGTCTAATTAAACCATTAGTAAGCTGAACTTTTCACATTTAGTTCTGTTTATTGGTGCTAGTGGTGCGGAACATACAGTAGGACACTCGCCCCACATTCTCCATGACTATCATTGATTATGGCATATTGCCAGCGTTTAGAACCTTCAGTCTGATTCAGGTCTCCAGTCCAGGTGCTTTTCGTGGGCATACAGACATTTCCCATTGATTTCCACTGGACTTATTTCATCCCCCACTCCCACTCTGTGATCTGAATTCCTCATGTATTGATTTACTAGGAGGCTCTCAGAATATGCTTGTTCTAGCCAGACTTGCATCAGTTGTCTTTGCTGAGATTTTTAATTTTTTTCTTTAAAAAATTGGCACTTGTCCCGATCAGTGCTTCTCAACCGGGGGCCACAGTAAGCCTTCAAATAATTGCATTTATTAGACTTAATTAAAAAGCCAAACATTAGACTGATATCATATTTTTGAAGCACCAGAAGTAAATATACAGTCAGCTTAGATACGAGGACCTCCAAATATTGTCTTTCAAGTTTGTAAAACGCTGTCCTGAGATTTCTATGCCATGTTGTAGTATAAATAGTGTAAGAAATGTGGTTACACTGAAAAGTGCACTTTAAATACCCGGATAATGCACTTAATTGAGCAAAAGTAAATAAAAGTGTGGGATGTCTTCATGCACTCTGTTGCAGCTTTTCTTGCTTTTTAATGAATTATTAACATGGGTGGACATGGGTCTTTGCAGCAGCCGAGCTACTGTCTTTGAGATGAATGGGAATGTTAACGGACAGCTTTCTCCAGGTATTCCAGACAACCTTGGAGCTGCTGCTGCACCGCTCTGACAGCCTGAGTTTGGTTCAGCCTCCCTCTCTGGAGTTGGTGTCCTGTGTACATGACAGTGTGTCCCTAGACACTGTCTTCACACCACACGCGTTCACTCCAAACGGATGCACAGTATGTTTGTGCTCTGTATATTCTAATTAATTTGTCTGATGCGTTGCGGGTCCCTCAGAGAGCAGCGGAGAGGTTCTTCTCCCCACAGGTGAGGATGGTGGAGAGATGAAAGAACTGGGGAGATAAGAATGTTGGCTGACAGATGTGGACATGTCTTACACATTCCCCCTCAGGCAGCAGGTAGCTCTCTGCTCTCCGCAGACCTGCATATGGAGCTGTTCTCCCATTGTCTCCCAGCTGCGCAATATCAGCACTCAGCCAAATGATAAATGACATCTCCAAACTGTCAGTAGCTTTAGCGATGACAACTTTCTCTGCTGTCCCACTGTCTTTTCTTGTAAACCCTGCATATTTGCAGTGTTATGGGCCTCACTCTGGAAAGAAATAAATGGCTTTTTTTTTCTTGTCTATCACTGTTTGTGTGCCCCCAGCCCTTTAACAAAACTGTAACCGAGGAGATTTGCGTGGCTCAGTGATTCTGATATTTTTTTCTGTTGAATCACTTAATATTTTAGGCCTGCATTCTGAGAAGAGAGATTATGTGGAAACGGCTTATGAGAGGATGCATTTCTAAACGCCAGTGGAATCTATACCAGCCCTCGTGGCAGCAAGCCTGGCTGCTGCGTTTGGCAAGTGCAGCTGCAGAAGGGAAATTAAAGTCTGGCAAGAGCGCAGCGGCGCTGCCTGTCCAAATATCTAAAAAAAAAAAAAAAAAACTGGAGGACAAAAACTGGGCTGGATTTTCAGTTTCATAGATGCCATTCTAGAATCCCGTTAAGCTGTTATTTGACCATTAAATCATGAATAGAGATCTGTCAGCACAGGTTTGATTTGTCGTTTTTGTTGCACCGTCTTGGTAGCAGATGTATGACAATTTATGATTAAGAAGAGTCACGTTTGCACCCCATGTGAACGCAAACTGCACGTCAAGCGCCGGGTGTTAAGAATTGAGAAGGTTAGTAAGTGGATAAATGCAGCGCACAGCTGCAGCAGTGTGATACATGAGTCATTAAAGATCATGTGCAGCCTCGTTCAGATTTTACAGCAGATATTACAAAAGGTTGAATGCCTCTCGTTTTATATTGGTTGTGTCTTTTTTGATGGATAGAATAATAGAGAGTGAAAGGGGAGACAAAATGAATTCTTTCAAATTGAATGTTATTCAGAGCAATTCAAACCCATAACTTTAAAATGAAAAATGGGTCTTTTAAACACTTTTTTTTTTTTTTTTTTTTTTGTCAGCCTGTGGTCTAAAATATTTAAGCTTTCATGTTGTATCATTTTAATGGAGAAGATTTCCAATAATTACTCACATTTTGTGATGTTCTAATCCCATATTACTTTTTTGTGGAATATAAATAAGACGTTTGGCAGAATTATCCCACAGCTATTTTTCAGTAAATGGGGACCAGGGGCTGTAATGCTCCAAAAAAAGAAAATATATTAAATAAAAAACGTTTTTATTTATTTATTCCTAAGGTTTTCTTGGTCCCTTACGCAAAGTTACTGCGTTAGTTGACTTGGAATATACCCCGCAGTTTCCATATGGATTGCTGTAATGGCACTTTTTGGTAGTAGTTTGTCATTTTTTAAGTTTGATGGCAGGTTGGTCACCACAGACTTTCATTGTAAGGAAAAGAGCAGCTTGAACATTCTGGTTAACTTCTCTTTTTGTGTTCTATGATAAAAGTCAGTCAGTGCAGGTTTAAAACAATGTGAGGGTGAGTAAATGACATGTTTGGGTGTTCAGTCCCTTTAAGAGATTCAGGTAAAGCCAGAGTTATGTAACATTGTCACCTACGATCTCCGTCTTACATGTGGCTTTAGGGTTTTATTTACACGTTTTGAATTGTTTTGCGAAAGATCACAAGATGCTTTGAAAGAAGCTGGAGCTGCGAGTTCAAGGGGCCAAGTGCGGGCTGTGGTCTCTGTGGATCAGGGTATTCAGAGAACAAACACAGACGTCTGCACACCAGTCACACACATCTCTGGGGAAAGCTCATCAATCGTGCCCTGCAAATATCAACATGATCTTAACACTATTCTGCATCAGTGGAGGTGGCTGTTTTATCTTTGAATGCATTATTCATGCACATATATAAATATTTGACATGATTGCACTAAAAAAGGGAAATTGCTCTTTTATGAGTAGTTTTTGGAGAGATATTTGGTGTACAAGGAAGAGGGGGTGGTAGCCGGGTTATGCGAGTGTACCGCTGGTTCTTGCTTCTCTCATGGGAGTCTGGGGTAGAATTTCAAGGAAGCTTAATTGCACGTAGCTCATGTAGACTATTGAAAAATTCAATAGCCTTAATGCTAAAGAGTGTGTTTAGAACATTTCAGCTTGATTTTTCTTCAGTCTTTTAGTGGAGAACTCTGTTTGCACCTCTCCTATGAATGCGAATAATGGACACGCACATGCAGATGAAGCACAGCATGAGTACAAAAAGACCCATTTTAATGCTCATATGGTCTCTTTCCGCAGGTTGTAAGTCGCGTGGCAGCGCAGCAGGGTTTTGACTTGGACCTCGGCTATCGGCTCCTGGCCGTGTGTGCGGCCAACCGCGACAAGTTCACCCCTAAGTCGGCAGGTGAGAAGCGCTTCTCTCATTGCGATGTTTCTTCACACTCATCATTGCTACAGACACTCTGCCTGTAATGAATCCACATTTCTCATTTAGCGATGTGACAGGAAATCTTTTAATTGCGGCATTATGCAATCATAGCGCATGGCCATGCATTAGCATGCTTTCACTTTCCTTTGTCCGACACTCACTCATCTCCTTAAGACGATTTAACTTGCCGAGGTTGTCTTTTCCTGACAATTTTACACATGGAGCTCTCGGCGTGCCAGAAGCACCCCCGAATAATGCATTGATAAGCCGCCAGAGTTCACTTTCCAAGAATCATCCATCAGCAGAGCAGCATTGCTTTGTAATCAGCTCTGTTTGAAATCCTGACCTTCTCAGCCAAAGCTGAGTGTCCTGTTCTTGTACATTTGTCAAAGTGAATTGCGGACGGGCATCGGCCAAACAGAGATAGATGGCCCGCAAGCGCCGGGGTTGAGGTGTGTGAGTGTACTTCATTTGAGAAAGGCCTGACATGGCTCGCTGTGGAGAATGAAGATAAACTGTCCATTTGAATCACGGTTACTGTGGGACACCTTGGGCTTCCAGAAACATTTTTTTTTGTTCATATTTCTCTTTTTAGATCACTGCAAAAAAGTATTTTTCTTAATGAATATCTTTGTCTTTATATACTTTAAAATAGTGGTGTTTTAGCAGTATTTATAAACTGTTGCAGTATTCATTGAAATAGCTTTTATTTTGTTTTTTATTCGTTTTTGGGTTTATTTTTTATTTTATTGTTTTATTAGTTAAAAAAAATAAGTTAGTCACCAAAACAACGTTTTTTCAGTTTGTTCCATTTTATTTTTTTATTTTATTTTATTGGTTAACAAACAGTGATTATTTATAATTTATGCTAAACATGCTTTTATTTATTTATATATATTTTTTT